>NC_068355.1:21921570-22126570 GCF_020536995.1 Dreissena polymorpha
AAAACATGCCTTTAGCCATTTACAACATAATTATGGCAAAGACAATCAATAATAATAATTAATTTAATAATAAATGTGCTTCTATTTATTTTGCTGGTTCGTTTTGATGGGGCACATTTTACAATTGTGTTATGAAGAATCTTTGAATCTTTGGATTTTTTGGATCTTTGGAAGAATCTTTGGATTGCGCAAAGCTTTTGAATTAAAACACTGAATTAAGTCGTATGCCTGCTTCGCCGTTCCCCTTCAGAAATCGGTGCATACCTTGTAATTTAGACAAACTCGACATGTTCACATTCAGATATGTCACTGGTTCCGAGCATGTTTCAGTTCAAAACATTGCCTTCTTTATAAAAAACAACAACATGCGATGACGTCATTTTTAACGATTATTATTTTCTGACAAATATTTTTTGTTTCAATAAGTACAGCAAGTACGACTCTAGACAACTTTAATGACATACGTTATAGGATGTTGATTGCAAATAATATACATGCATTCTAACCGCTCATAATTATAAAAAAAACACGACAAGCTCGAAGCAGCTTTCGATCAGCAAACAGGAAATAACCGCTGCGATTACTTTAATCAGTCAGTCTGTAGGATTTGTCGCAATTGATTGAGCGATATATAAAACTAAACATAAAAACTTACAGATAAATTATACTGTTTAGTGCAGACAACTACAAGTAAATAAATAAAATACTGCAATGTTCATACATTTAATTTTGTTTTGTATATTTGACATGTTCCCAATGATTATGCTAACTCGACGGTATAACAAACACCACATATACCTTACTTTGTTATCACGATTTTGTGATTAAAAAAACTATGTTTGGGGAAGTAAGCTGACATTTCAGCAGCCAATCAGTCCTTTCCAGTACCAAATGTTATTCGCTCTTGGTTTTCGGCCCAGTACCCTTTTGCTGTACCCGGACTGCGTGTATGACGCCACCAGCCATCATGCGCCGCGATCCCGGAGAGAGAGCCCACAGAAACCGGACGCACATAGCGGGACCGCGGCACGGGGCGCTGTTGAGCAGAGATGTAAGTATCACGTGTCATAAGTCAATGTTTGCTGTTCGCTATAAATCTTTCTCACGGTATTCTATGGGGTGTTTGTGTATCGTTTGTTCGCTATCAGATGATCGCCAGATCTATGTTGAGATCACTTTTCTATTCATCGGATGCTAGGCAGGAAATATAACTGCAAAAACAAGCTTCCTTTTTTCCCATCCCCGATGAAAATTAACATGCCTCGTTCTTGAAATTCTAGGCCCCATGTAAATCCGCCTAACCTGGATTTACGTTAAGATGACACTTCATTTTTAACACAAATTTCCTTTAAAGCGGATTGGATTTGCTTAACATAAAAAACAACAACAACCGAATAATTCTAAACCGTTATATAGTCCGTTATATAGTCCAATTAAACTACATTCTGAAAAGAATATATTTAATGAAATTTTTAAAAATAAAATTTACAATTTTATTAATAATCGTCAAAAGAAAATAGATGTAATGTTTTAATAAAACCAATTCCAAGAGAGTGTCAAATATATCAAATATTAATTACCTTAAACCATTGTTATTGTACGAAAATTACCTCTGTCAACGATGACGCCTTGTAATTTTAATAATAATTAATGATCAACTAATGCTTGATGTCGTTATTTTAAACAAAATGAGTTCCACGTGCACGAAAATGTTTTGACAGCTGAGCACAAGAGCTAATCGTAACATTATTCTTAATTAACTGTGGTCATTGTCGGCTCGGTTACTACTCAAATGTACCCCGGGTACTCTTAAGTATACTTAAATGTACCCCGGGTACGGAAAACATACTGAAACGTAACGTGGAATTCTAACGCTAAATTTGTTGTTCTCGGCTATTTTAGTCAAATTAACAATATTCATATTTATGTCAATATCCTGTGAAATGGCATAAATATTATCGAAACTCCAACTCAAAAAAGCATGTTGAGGCAGGTTTTGTTCAAAGAGATGTTGTTTTTTTTCGTTTTTTGTAGCGCGTTTTACGACATCGAATTTTGGGCGGGAATACATTTTCTCAATTGGTCTAAATTTTCCGGATACGTGTTAGTATATTTTCCGAAGCCGGGGTACATTTGGTATACTTATGAGTACCCGGGGTACATTTGAGTAGTTTCCGAGCCGAATATGACCAATCGAGCCTTAAAAGAGGAAATGCATTTTTTTTCTCTTTTAACGCAAGTATTTGAAATAATCTCACATTTTTTTCCCACGCGTTACAATTTAATATGTTTGCCTCATGTTGATAAATGCCCGCCACTTTAAATCGTATGACCGTTTTTTCTTTAACAATTTAGTTACATATGTATTTTTTTTCCTGTTTTATGTCCCTTAAGCCGGTCCCGCCCTCTCGGTTTCAGTGACGCGGCAACGCCGGATGATCAATCTTGCCCGGACGCGAATGTAATGCGCAGTGACAACATCGACCGGATCGCCCCCAGTCTGCACATGCGCAGTGACAACATCGACCGGATCGCCCCAAGTCTGCACATGCGCAGTGACAACATCGACCGGATCGCAACAAGTCTACACACGCGCAGTGACACAGCGACCGGATCGCCACAAGTCTGCACATGCGCAGTGACAACATCGACCGGATCGCCCCAAGTCTGCACATGCGCAGTGACAACATCGACCGGATCGCACCAAGTCTGCACACGCGCAGTGACAACATCAACCGGATCGCCCAAAGTCTGCACATGTGCAGTGACAACATTGACCGGATCGCCCCTAGTCTGCACATGCGCAGTGACACAAACACCACCCAGTCGGCCGAACGCCGCAGTTTTCAGTTTCCGGAACAACGAAAACGTGTCCCACTCGGAGGTAAAATTGTGAGACTCCACTTGCACGACGCATTGTGTGACATTCTATGTCGACTTTTTTTATTATTTTCGCAAACAACGTAACTTATTTAGAAACTGTACCTTATAAGTTGTGTGATGTTCGTGAATACAACGAACCTAAGTTGTATCTACCAGCTACTGATACTATAACAGACGTTCGATAGGTCATTGTCGGCTCGGATACTACTTACATGTACCCCGGGTACTCATAAGTATACTTACATGTACCCCGGGTACGATAAATAAACTAAAACGTATCCGGGAAATTTAACGCATAATCGGCCGTTGTCGGCTATTTTGTTTTTAAGTATATTTACATTTATGTCAATTGTCTGTAAAATGACCTCTATATTATCGTAACTCATACTCAAAAAGCATGTTCATGCATTTTTTTTTCGGCGTAAGCTGCATAAGCCAGCTTTTCACCTTAGCCTGACCTTTGTAAGTGTCCAATAAAATTCCAATAAAATTTCCCGCGGCTAGGTACGAATGAATACACTTCATTTATTCCATTGGCTGATTTGAGTATACCACCAGAACATTGGAAACATATCCGCGTCTTTGTAACACTGTTTTACTGTATGAAACAATTTTATCTCGAATGAAAAGGCTTAATAGATAGAACAGTTTTACACTCAATTCTCGACATCAATACAGTTTGTGCGTACACCTTTTATTTTCAGAGTATTACCAGCGCAAGAGCGTTTATACTTAAAAGGCTATGTTCTCATATTTAGTACTTACTTCCTTATTCCTGTCAACATGTTAACATGTAAAAGTATAAAGAGCAATGGAAGCGAGGCCTCACTTTAAAGCATTGCATTTCAACCCGCGAGGTATATCGGGTCAATTCGCGGACATTCAGAGTTTATATACAGGTCATCACCGGAGTTGGCGGCCAGTAAAATAATCGTTATATAATAAAGACGCTATCCGTGAACTAGGTGACCTGGAATTTTCTTTAGACCAGAAATATGTTAAATGAAGATATTCAGCAATATAATTATGGTATGTAAATAATAGATTCTTAATGTGTTTTCAACAATACAATGATAAATATTATTGTTGATAAATTTAACAATAATTATTCGTCCATATTGCCTAATGTACTAAAGTGATATTATGAGCATGTAACAGTTTATAGGTGTCTATCGCAACCGTTGATTATTTTTGATGTTTCTACTTCATATACACTTATATTAATTAATGCAGCATCATCATACTTAAACAATATACCAGAAAGAGAAAAATAATGCATTTGAATATCAACCGTACTTTCGTTTGACAACTGATCATGCGTTTACGAGTTGAACCTAAATTTAGTTTTAGTGCAGATTTGTTCATACGACACAAAAACACGAAATTGTTTTACGGATCATTTCAGCTTACAGGACTGGGTGGGTCACGTAAGAATATCGAATATAAAATATATTTTTATAAACAACTGGTAGCAAGGTGAGTTGCAGATAATTAATCAGTAACCACATTTTAACTAACTATTTTGACCTGTTAATTCTTTTCAGCTCAATTCAACAGTGCAAAATGCCCATAATATCACTTTAAGCATTAGCACGATGATAATTGATACTGTTAATAATCGAATCAAATAGCAATGCCCGACAAACCACTAAAACAGGTTTGTTCGAAGAACGCGCCTATAAATACGGATACTTCTCGTGTGGCCGGTTGACTCATATGTTTAAATTTCACTTCCATTCTTCTTTTGGTTTTCTGTTTTGTATCTATAGGTTTATGACCAGCAATATGTTATAATGTAAAATAAGCCGCGAAAACTCCCCGTAACATCCCGTACTGCGTGTGATGCAGCTAAGAACTGCACAGAAAAAGACATTCGCTATACTTGATCTCATTCATTAAACTATTTACGCCGTATATCTTTTTTAAAGATATTTCTTGTTAAATATAAGTTTGTTTAAAGGGTCCGTCCAAACATATTTTGTCATGTCATAAATGTATTGAAGCTTGTCAGTAAATGCGTTATATTGATAAATTTAAATATTGGAACTTAAAATCTCTAGTAAAAAAACAAGAATACAATTTAAAAAAAGGAAAAAATCCTCAACAGGGCTCGAACCACTGACCCCTGGAGTCACGGAGTAAAAAGTCTCCCGCCTTGACCACTCGACCATCCACGCTCATGATGCAAGCGGATGTATGTTTTACCTATATAAGAAATCCTCGTAGTTTCCCAAAAATCTGTTGGACGGCCCCTTTAAAATAATCGGTAGTGCGTTTTACGACATCGGATTTTGGGCGGGAATCCAACACGGGTACAGTCTAATATCGACCGGGTACGATTAAGTATTTACCGTACCCGGGGTACATGTAAGTATACTTAAGATACCCGGGGCACATGTAAATAGTACCCGAGCCGACAATGATCAATCAAGCATAATTGACACTCGATTGGCCAATTTAGACTGTACCCGTGTATTATTCCCGCCCAAAATTCGATGTTGTAAAACGCGCTACGGATTCGAAACAAAATTCTCTTTAAAAAGCTCCTTAACATGCTTTTAAGGAAGAAGTGTCGATAATATAGAGGCTATTTTACAGAATATTGACATAAATGTGAATATAATTAATTTAAAAAAAATATAGCAGACAACGATCAATTAAGGCTCGATTGGTCATTGTCGGCTCGGGTACTACTTACATGTACCCCGGGTACTCTTAAGTATACTTACATGTACCCCGGATACGGTAAATATACTAAAACGTACCCGGGAAATATGACGTTAAATCGGTCGTTGTCGGTTATTTTTTTTATATTAAATTATATTCACATTTATGTCAATTTTCTGTAAAGTGGCCTCTATATTATCGAAACTCATACTCAAAAAGCATGTTGATGCAGTTTTTATTTAAAGAGAAGTTTGTTTAAGATAATCGGTAGCGCGTTTTACGACATCGGATTTTTTGCGGGAATACAACTCGGGTACAGTCTAATATTAACCAGGTACGTTTAAGTATATTTACCTCACCCGGGGTATATGTAAGTATACTTAAGAGTACCCGGAGTACATGTAAGTAGTACCCGAGCCGACAATGACCAATCGAGCTCAATTAAGCGTAAGAATTCCCGGGCACGTGTTATTTTATTTACCGTACCCGGGGTACATTTAAGTAGTACCAGAGCCGACAATTACCAATCGAGCATAAGTGACACAAATCATAAAATGTATTATAATTGCAAAGACGGACCTTGATGAAATATTTCCGTCGTACTACGTAGATAAAAAATGTCTATAAATAAACTACATATGTACTAGGTAACTACAATTACAACTGTTGCTTCTGCTAGTACTGCTTGTATTACTCATATTAATAACTATTATGAAAATTAAATAAAGAATGCTTCTACAACAACAATCAGTACAACTTTAATACTACTATTATTGTGTTTAACGCTTTTGCTACTTCTACTACATCTACAACTACTACTTATCAAATCACGAACAGGTGCAGTACCTAATACAGACTCAACTCGACGTTCCTGTACGAAGTATCCAGTTCGATCCCCTCGATATCCGGTCTGCGCGACACGGGGTCAACTCCCGCTGGGTCGTCGAATTTTGTACTATAGCGGATATGGCAAAAGCTATACAGCCGGGACTTCAAGTGGGCATGGACCGGCTGGTGTTCTACCCGCATGATGACGTCACTACACGCGAAATCGCTGCCTATAGAAACTACATGGAGGTTGTTAACGCTCATGCAGTGATAGCGGCGTCTGCTGATAACGCAGTGCGCGGGAAACTTAAAAACGCAGTTTCCAGCGGTCGACGTCACTCACGACCTTAAAGATACTATGAAGATACGAGCTAATTGGAATTGACTTTGAAATCATGTCATTATGCTAATTTGTGTCGTTTGGTATATGTACCATAGCATGTACCAATAATGACTCGATTTTTTGAGTCAGGTTAAGATTCAAGAGGGATAATTTCATTACCGTCATTTTAATTCAACCATCCACATACATTAAGGTACATATACGCTTCCTTTTTTTAGTTTCAGTTTTTGTTTGTTTTAAATACTGTGAATATAATACATGTATTGATAATAATAACTTCTAACTTATTGATTCATTTTCCACTTAAAACACAAAATTATATCATGTATATATGAAACAGATTTAGAACAAATATAAATAACTTTCATTTCCAGATATTTTAGTTTAAGGCCCTTTCTTATCAAATAACGTCAGACAAATTTTGTGGTCGGACGTACCAACTGACAGACAGACATGATGATGGACAGAGGGTTAGCCTACAGCCACCATTATCAGAATACATTTCTGAACACAAAGTCGTGTGGTTTCGGATCCATACTAACAAAACAATTTATGTGATTTTGTAACATTATATACAATACACAAATATGACAGGACACACATAAATGTAATATTAATACTATAAAACAGCATGTTAAGTATGTCTGCAAAACGAGATTTTGGTACAAAATATATATTCATATCTTATTATGTACCATAATATCTTTTCCTTTGGTATTCAAACTATAAGCCATACGTACCAATTTGTTTACACCCTATAAAAATAACAATATATATCACACCATCTACAAAATATTCTCTCATTGGCTGTTTGACGTCACATGATGAACCCATATATTCTATATGGTGTCAGTAGAATATATGGGGCAGTAGAAATATAATAATACTGGTTATATGTTACCATAATTGTTAATTTGATGAGTTGGAAAGTAGTTGGGGTGATATAATTGTTACAGGGTTAGTTACTGGCCCGATACGGGATAAACGGTTCCGTGGGAAACCTTCGGTCTCGCCCCGAATTGGTTTCCACAGAACGGTATATCCCGTATTAGGTCCGTAACTAACCCTGTAACTACGCCCCGATATAGTTTTCCACAGACCCGTATATCCTGTATCAGGTCAGTACCTAACCCTTTAACTACGCCCCGATATGGTTTTCCACAGAACCGTATATCCCGTATCAGGTCAGTAACCAACACTGTAACTACGCCCCTATATGGTTTTCCACAGACTTGTATATCCCGTATCAGGTCAGTAACCAACCCTGTAACTACGCCCCTATATGGTTTTCCACAGACTTGTATATCCCGTATCAGGTCAGTAACCAACCCTGTAACTACGCCCCGATATGGTTTTCCACAGAACTGTTTATCCCGTATCAGGTCAGTAACCAACCCTGTAACTACGCCCCGATATGGTTTTCCACAGAGCTGCATATCCCATATCAGGTCAGTAACCAACCCTTTAACTACGCCCCGATATGGTTTTCCACAGAACCGTTTATCCCGTATCAGGTGTGTAACTATATAATCCTGTAACTACGCCCCGATATGGATTTCCACAGAACCGCATATCCCGTATCAGGTCAGTAACTAACCCTGTAACTACGCCCCGATATGGTTTTCCACAGAACCGTATATCCCGTTTTAGGTGTGTAACTAACCCTGTAACTACGCCCGATATGGTTTTCCACAGAACCGTATATCCCGTAGCGGGTCCGTAACTAACCCTGTAACTACGCCCCGATATGGTTTCCACAGAACCGTATATCCCGAATCGGGTGTGTAACCTACCCTGTAACTACGCCCCGACATGGTTTTCCACATACCCGTATATCTCGTATCGGGTCAGTACCTAACCCTGTAACTACGCCCCGATAGGGTTTTCTACAGAACCGTATATCCCGTATCAGGTGTGTACCTAACCCTGTTACTACGCCCCGATATCGTTTTCCACAGAACCGTATATCCCGTATCAGGTGTGTGCCTAACCCTGTTACTACGCCCCTATATGGTTTTCCACAGAACCGTATATCCCGTATCAGGTGTGTACCTAACCCTGTAACTACGCCCCGATATGGTTTTCCACAGAACCGTATATCCCGTATCGGATGTGTACCTAACCCTGTAACTACGCCCCGATATGGTTTTCCACAGAACCGTATATCCCGAATCAGGTGCGTACCTAACCCTGTAACTATTTATACACACTCTGGGAAAACAGGTCTTAATGCATGTGACAAGTGGTTTCCCAGTCAGGATACTTTCCGCGTCAATTGTATCAAAATTAAGACTAAAAATGTTGCCCCTGATTAGCCTGTACGGACCGCACTGGATAATCTGGCACTTCACTTTACGCTGTACAGACTGCACAGGATAATCTGTCACTTCACTTTACGCTGTACGGACTGCACTGGATAATCTGGCACTTCACTTTACGCTGTACGAACTGCACAGGATAATCTGTCACTTCACTTTACGCTGTACGGACTGCACTGGATAATCTGGCACTTCACTTTACGCACATGCATTTAGTCCATGTACGGACTGCACAGGCTAATCTGGCACTTCACTTTACGCTGTACGAACTGCACAGGCTAATCTGTCACTTCACTTTACGCTGTACGAACTGCACAGGCTAATCTGGCACTTCACTTTACGCTGTACGGACTGCACTGGATAATCTGGCACTACACTTTACGCTGTACGGACTGCACAGGATAATCTGTCACTTCACTTTACGCTGTACGGACTGCACTGGATAATCTGGCACTTCACTTTACGCTGTACGGACTGCACAGGCTAATCTGGCACTTCACTTTACGCTGTACGAACTGCACAGGATAATCTGTCACTTCACTTTACGCTGTACGGACTGCACAGGCTAATCTGGCACTTCACTTTACGCACATGCATCAAGCCCAGTTTTTTCCCAGAGCCAGGCGCAAATAAACAATTCAAACTTATCCCTCAACATTGTTTCATTTATAAAATCGTACATTAAAACAAACACAAATAATTACAATCACACTGATAAGAAAAGAACACTAGCTGTGATTATTTGATAAAGTAAAACTCTTTGGTTGCTCACTTGTAAAGATTCCCACATAAAAAGCAATAGATAAAAAAAACACTTGTTGGAAATGGTGAGTTATGCAATTCATTATGAATATAAGTTACCCCATATATTTTACCGCAATGAAGAAAGTGGGCATTATACACATATTGATACAGGAAAGTTTATTTATTTACCTAATTTAAGAAGAGGTTAATTGCTGAATATGTGTTTTATCAATTAAATTAAAATCGCACATTAAGCAAAAATCTTAAGAAAAATATATGGATGAAAATAATACTTATACTTGTATCAAACAGGGCTAGAATAATTTGTATTTTGTAAAAACTACTGAATTGCGGCAAGGTTTAGCATTTGATAATATCTACTATTATCATTCCAAAAAATAATTGCCAAAAGGACGAACAATATACGTGGGTTTCAACTCCTCAAAATGCTCTATACAATATTTATTTTGGCAATATTTTGGGTTTAATGACATAATGAGAAATAACAACCATAGCAAACCAACTATTTTCTTTACATATCTTACTAGCTTCATTTGTAAATAGCAGAAGCAATAACATGTCATCAAATGTTTAGGTATAAATATATTAATCTTGCTCTGGAAGAAAAGGCGTAATAATGTTTGTGTAAAGCGTCGTACCATATGAGCCTACGCAGTCCGCACAGGCTATTTAGGGACGACACTTTCCCCGAGACAGGATTTTACTATGAGACTTCTTTACAAAAAAACTTCACATATGTTACGGAATAGCTGACACAGCCTTCAGTTCATGTAAGATTCATGTTAATATGTACAAGCTTAAGCAATAAATGGAATGTTCATGAACAATATTGGCAAGTCTCTAGCCGCTCGCACAGGTGTTGGGCGCGTGGCCTATTCACTATAACACTATCAATCACTTTGGCAACATGAACAAACAAAAATATGATATAATATATACGATCAAATATAATATATCACAATTTCTTTTTGTCATGGTGATAAAAATGTTATTTTATGACTTATTGAGAGTGTTTAAGTGACTCGGTTACGCGCCAAACACCTGTGGTGGCTTGGTATGAACAAAATACAAAACAAAACAAAACAATGATCAGTCAACAAATAAAATCCTTAATAAGGGCAAGAAATCACCATCCAGCTTTAGACTTAAGCAGGGCTCTGGGATAATTTGGCTAAATGCAAGTGCATTAAGTGTCGGCCCAAATTAGCATGTGCACTTTGCACAGTCTTAACAGGGATGACATTTTCCGCTTTCATAATTTGTTTTTGTTTAAACAAAAAATATAATCCGTGCAGAAAGCATCTTTCCTGAATAACCTGAGCAGTCCTGTGACGACACTAAACACACTATGAATAAAGCCTGTGCAGCCCTGGGACGACACTAAACACACAATGCATTAAGCCTGTGCAGTCCTGTGACGACACTAAACACACAATGCATTAAGCCTGTGCAGCCCTGGGACGACTCTAAACACACTATGCATTAAGCCTGCAGCCCTGTGACGACACTAAACACACAATGCATTAAGCCTGAGCAGTCCAGGGACGACACTTATCACACAATGCATTAAGCCTGGTGGTCCCAGAGCCATGCTCAATTTAATCGATTTTTTGACACAGTATCCTCCCTTGCAACTACCCTCAACTAAGTAGCCTTCCTTGCAACTACCCTCATCTAAGTAGCCTCCCTTGCAACTACCCTCAACTAAGTAGCCTTCCTTGCAACTACCTTCATCTAAGTAGCCTCCCTCGCAACTACCCTCAACTAAGTAGCCTTCCTTGCAACTACCCTCATCTAAGTAGCCTTGCTTGCAACTACCCTCAACTAAGTAGCCGTCCTTGCAACTACCCTCAACTAAGTAGCCTTCCTTGCAACTACCCTCAACTAAGTAGCCTTCCTTGCAACTACCCTCATCTAAGTAGACTGCCTTGCAACTACCTTCATCTAAGTAGTCTTCCTTGCAACTACCCTCAACTAAGAAGCCTCCCTTGCAACTACCCTCAACTAAGCAGCCTTCCTTGCAACTACACTCAACTAAGTAGCCTTCCTTGCAACTACCCTCAACTAAGTAGCGGCTCATCTGTATACGTGTAAGTTATTCACATAATTATTTTATTCATATACCGGCATCTAATATTATTTTATTTAACATTTATATGTTGTTGATTAAAGTTTTTGTCAAGTTTCTTTTTTTCAGGAACACTCATTTTTAAATGTGTATCTTTTAATATTCAACATTATGGTATTGCTTGGGACGATCATTGAACTTATTGTTTAAGATGGTCAGCACACTGCTCATGATTCTGAACTAATAGGACTTACACCATAATAATATGTCCTTTAAAGATTGCTCAGAAGTCGTATATTGAAGCGACGTAATAATACCCTTAACGTCTGTGCTCTTCGGAAAGAGCGTTAGCCATATTGGGAATTCTTTTCGAAGACGGAAATATTAAAGATCAGTACACACTGCCCAATACGATTATGCTATATACAAACTGACCACAACAAAAAGTGCTATGCTTTAGGAAAACCCTGTACAAGAAACATTGGTGCAAAAATATTAGAGTACAAACATTATGTAACTTTTCAGGATCTAAAAAGCGTTTCACGATGTCAAGTTCTTCCGTTTTACGGAGGATCTCTCATCAGGATCGGAATCATTCGTTTTGCTTAATGTGTACATAAATCTGCAGCTGCCGTCATCAAATTCCGAAATTCAGCTGCGTTTAAAATACAACCGAACATTTCGTTTCTTATCAAATCAACGTTATACGACAAAATATAGCATTAAAATGTTGTTAGTTTTTTTAGCGTTGAAATGTTGGTTATTACTATTAGGATCATGTATTTGTTATAGTTAAACTTTATTTTACGAAGTATTCTTTGATTTTAGCATGTTTGTATCTTTCATTACATAATGATTATTTACGAGAAATACGTCATGCTTTCAAAGCTGCCCAAAGCCATTCTTGCATTCGCTCGTAAATGTTCGGATATTGTCGCGGGAAATTTAAATTGGTATATCGGCCCACAAAACATAAAAAACGAGCATTTTGTTTCTCGTTAAATCAATTTTATCAGACCAAATCTAGCATTGAAATTTTGCTATTGCTACAAGGAACACGGATTGTGTTATGTTTAACTTTAAATTCGTTGATTTCCAGCATTTACGGATCTTTATGAAAATTAAACACGATTTACCGTTGATCATTATTAACGCGGGTTATTAATTGATCATTGCCCATGTGCATGTTATAATCTGTAATTAATACTTAGGTGACATGTTCCGTGTAAAATACAAAATGGAGCCTCGTTCTTGAAAAAAAGGGCGTTATGCATGTTCGTTAATTGCCGTCCCAAATTAGACTGTGCAGTTCGCACAGGCTAATCAGCGACGACACTTTGCGATAACACAAACTTGTCTTTTATAAAAGACTGCCTTTAAACGCAAATTTGTATAAAGCGTTAAGTGGCGTCTCTGATAAGTCTGTGTAGACTACACAGGCTAATTCGATACGAAACTTTAAGCATATGCATTAAGCCCAGTTTTCCCAGGTCATAGCTCAATGTTTCAACAAGGTTTCTGTCTCAACTGACTGTGACCAGGTGTCGACTAGTTACATAGTGTTCCACCGATTGTCGTCTTGGATTTTCTCACAGACCATATAACTATGCCTTCTGTTTATATGTCATATTCAGTATTTTCGCGTAAGGTGTATCATTAAGTCGCAGTTGAAATAATAGACATGTTCAGTAAGTATTTATTAAAGCCTCGGTCTGGGAAAACTGGGCTTAATGCTTGTTCGTATGCAATGGCTAATCTGGGACGACATTTTACGCCTAACCTGGATTTTCGCTAAGAATGGACTTCCTTGAAACAACAATAAGATATGCCTGTATGCACTGAACAGGCTAACCCGGGACGAAACTGTACGCACATGCATTAAACCCAGTTTTCCGAGAAAGAGGCCAATTTCATGTTTGAATGTTGGGAAAGTGTACACAAATAACCATTGCAACAGGAGTATGAACTTGTTAATCCACGGATATATTTTTATGCATCTAATATACTGGTATATAAATACAAAACATAAAAAACACATTATTACAGTCAGTTACGTGTTCATTAATAATGTCTACACTTGCCACACTATAATGTCAAGTGATAAGTATGTATATGTTCTAAAACAATAGCACGCAGTTTCATATCTCGTTTGAACAGGTTATATATAACCTGAATTTAAATCATAGTTAATACCCGCTGAGATGAATTCATGCATATTGTTGTTCTCAGATACATTCTTTTTTACCTCTAACAGAATACATGTTTTTAATTGCAAATATGAGATCATAAGCTGCCGTGTATTAATAGTAACACGGCTCCTTATTCGCTGCGTACGGTGTAATAGGGTAAGTAAAATTCACTCTCGTTTACTTTCCTGTATCACAGCGTGCGGGGTAAGTACAATTGCGTGAAATGAATTAATCTTATCGAGTCAACTGCATTCTCCCGCAAAATCATATAAACAGGACGAAAGTAAGGTATATTGTTTTTTAAGGCGTCATTCAAACAGGGGACAGGATCACGTGACTTTGATGGATTCCCAGTTAAAAGTTAATGAATGAAAACACACCGGTGGTGATTTTTTCAAATAACTTTTTAAAATATGTTTTCTTAACAATTTCAACTAGTGCTTAAAATAAATATTTTATGCTGCTTATGGCAATGGGAAAAACATAAAAATTACTTTATTTGATAAGCGTGCTCCTGAAAAAAGTCGTTGTGTACTGCACGGTTATGCTGCACGCAACTTGAAATGTTGTTACAGATTTCAAGCGTATTCAAGGACTTATTCTTATACCTTAAGAAATCTTTTATGCACGAAATATTTTTACAAATGTATTGCAATAACTTAAGATATTAAAGAAAAAATCCTAACGGTGTGTTTGCATTATGTCCAGCCCGTGTGTAACTCCCTGAAAACCCCATTTAATTTGCACCCTGTTCAATGCTACTGACTGCGTGTGAAAAGCTACGGGCCTTATATAGAGCAAGATATGTGTTTGTCAGAAACACTATGTCCCCTTCTGCGCCGCTTTGAAGCTATATATTTGACCTTTGACCTTGAAGGATGACCTTAACCCTGACCTTTGACCACTCAAAATGTGCAGCTCCATGAGATACACATGCATGCCAAATATCAAGTTGCTATCTTCAATATTGCAAAAGTTATGGCAAATGTTAAAGTTTGACGCAAACACACAAACAAACAAAGCAACAAAGCAACAAACCAACAGACAGGGCAAAAACAATATGTCCCCCACTATAGTGGTGGGGGACATACAAATACATTGTCAACATGCTTTGCAAAGAAATTAAGAGTATTATGTAAGGTGAGATAATTTTCCATATAAGCTTCGAGGGTTTTCACGTGCAGTCGGCAACGTTAAAACAATAAGGTTAATGTTTGTCATGTTATCGCGTTGTATGCTGGAGAAATAAAGGTACTCGATTAAATAAATTCATGACACGGTTTCTTATTGACCTCGCACAATGTGATACAGCTTAATATGTTTAATGGGCTAACTAAGAAGCCATATAACTAATTATCTTGTCTACAATAAATTTTAAATATCTTGAATTAGCGATAACAGTTATTATGTGCATCATTAGAAAGGTATGGAAGACGAAAACATCCTCTCTATATTGTCGAAAAAGTGCCTGGCTAAACCATCGAATAATTCAAGAAGGTATATTTGCTGCATTATGCTGTTTTACAAGAATTAATTGTTAACACATATGCCTGTTTTTTAGTGCAACATTTTAAATGTTGCTTTAAGCGCATTCTTTTCATTAGTGTATTTTAAGTTTAAGATTCAACAACTTTAATGTGCTATCTGTAACTTTCACTCCCTTTTATGTAAAAAACCCGCTCCCTCCTCTTGAATAGAAAATTGTCTCCGCATCTGGTGTCCCACTCGCCTCCTACTCGCCTCTATTCCCAACGCCACTTCATCTAACACAGAATCATGTCACCGCGTCTCGTTAACTTCGCGCCCAATATTACCCACGCTACCTCCTCTAACACATAATAACGTCACCGCGTCTGGTTTCTTAGTCGCCCACTTCTCGCCTCCTACCCCTCCCCTTATAAATGATTATGCACTCGCGCCTGATGTCCTACTCGCCCATACAACATGGAGCTGGGGGACACAAGCCTCTCCGCGCTATCGTCTAACGCACTACTCATCTAATGTTTCAAATGATTTCTCACAGTGTTCCACGTCGAGCCGTTGCAGCCGGAGCCGGCGGATCGCAGTGCGACTGCGAGGTTTGCTCAGCGTGAATACCGGACTGTCGGTCATATCCGGGAGGAAGCGCTGTTTGCTGCGCGTCCGGGCATGCGGTCCGTTTCGAGTGCTTCCGGATGGACAACAGACCAATGGTGCTCGTCCAGGATCGGCGAAAGCGCCACCGGAACCAGAAGCGCCGCTCTTCGGTGTGTACCTGTCATAAACAAATGACCTTGTAAAGTTAACGGTCTAAACTTACAACGCATGGACCAACATTGATAAATGAACTCAATCTAACACTCTAGACTTTGTCCCAGCTTAATGGGACTGGTAAACAGATAAATGAGACAGCAAATAAAATGTGGTATATTGAAAAAGATAGCATTGATGCTATTTAAACAAACGAAACAAAACATATGAATAGTTCGTTTTGTTTCTTGATAGGTAAATCAATAGCGTTTGTAACGTTTTTGTCGATACATTGGAAAACACATGCTTTTGCCTCCCTGACGGGTTCCTTGCCCGATCGATAGTGGTTCCGAGATCAATCCTCGATGGCGAACGCGGCTTGTTGAGTTGCGATACATTTCACGAAGTGCGAGAAGGGTGTTAGTATCAATGACTGGATCAGGATCATAAACACCGGAAATTGATAAAAGTTTGTGAAATAGTCTATCGTGCCATACCCTGTCAAAGGCCTGACGAGCGTCCTGAAAACATAGATATACACTTGATCTCAGCTCCTTTGCATAGTATAGACATTTGCGAAGACTAAAGCTAGTCATTATGCAACCAAGCCCGTCCTGAAATCCACCTTGTAACTTACTGATAGAAGCGAGTATACCGTCCTTGCACCGGCTTAATAAAATCGATTCATAAAGCTTAAGCAGCGTTGACGATAGTGTAATTGCTCGGTAATTATTAAGCTGGTCTCGCCGCTTTCGCCCGACTTTAAACAGTGTAATAATCTCACCTTCCTTCAGTTTGTCAGGTCTGCTCCACTTCCTGTCTAACAACATACTCCCAGTGTGAATCGAAGTCCGGGGAGCTTGAAGGGGTGTACAGGTCTTTAAAGTATTTCGCCCACTGCACCGTTATTTCCTCCCGGCTTCTGTACATATTCCCATCGAAGTTGATGCCACCTTCTATGTCGGCACCGGATCCCCGTTTCCTTAAGTTTACTGTCCGACAGAAACTCACACTGTCATGTACAGAGTCATATTCGAGTTTATGGTCAAGTTCTGTCATAAATTGTTCACCGCACCGCCGCATGGCCCTCCGGAAATGTGCTTTAACCGCATTATACTCACGATATTCCTTGTGCTGTGCGCCCCGTGGTCTACCAGCGCTGCATCACGCGGCACGTGACGAGCTCATAATTATGCGCATGTAGTTCCGTGAGCTCTTTTGTCCAGAACGGTTTCAAATGACGCCTTTTACGTTTAGTGGGGAAACATGTATTGGTACAATCACGCATACTGCTACACAGCACCGAATACAATTCATTTGCATCTATAGCTCTATTTGTAACAACTTTAGATAATGTTTCACACATGATTTATACTTGTACAAAAAGTAACTGTGAAATAAACAAAATATGCAACCTATGAATTCTGTGTTTGTTGGTCCGTCGTTGTCTAACACATTCAATTGTTTGTGTAAGAATAGGCGTCCATTACGTTTTCTGTAATGTAAAGTTGTTGTCATAGGTGTGAAACCATTGTTTAAGTAAATATTTAGAACAAGACAAATGAACAGAGTTAATTCAGGGTACAGACTTTGATACTAGCATAAGAATGGTAATTAAATGATAAAATAAAAATAAAGTTAAAAGCAAAAGCAGATATTCACTTTTCATAAAAAAAACTGCCATGTTCTGACATCTCACACATTTTCGCTAATAAATGATCCCCTAGACTAGTAAATTTAAAATCACAAAATTATTTTCCGGCTAGAGATGTTTGTTTGAAAGCAATTTTCACATAAAATATATTAATAAAGACAACGCAGTTTTAGACTAAACCATATACTTTTTAATAAGAATGGTTTGCCTCTACATGAAATCGATACTTTAAAAAGAAATAATAATAAAGAAATAATAAATCTTTAGAAAACAAAGATATGTACTATTCAATAAAAAAAATCTGTCTCGTTATTGAATCCTATACATTTTCTTAATGGGTATATCTGGAACTATATATATTTTTTATAAAGAAATAATAATGTCTTTTTCAAAGGTAGATATCTGATTTTCAAAGAAATTGTATATCTCGGTCATAAATCTTTAAAATTTTGCTAATTAACGTCTGCGGAATTATTAACGCTTAAATCATAAAGTTTACTTCAGGCTACGGAAATGACCTTTATAATTATCTTCGAATAAAAACATTCAATAAAGAAATAATTGTGTTTTAAGCAAAGGCATAACTGAAAGGATTTATTTAAAAAAAATACAGCAAAGTCGGCCTTAAACATTACGTGAAGAATTTGACAGATAACAGCGATCTACATGTCAACCATATAAATGAAAGTCTTTCAGTGCCAACTAAATAAATGGAAATTGCAGCAATTAAGCAAAATTCGCCCCGCCTTTTGTAAGCATAGTAAGCTGATTGGGTTTGAGTGCTTGGACATACGCCGGGTTCTCACATAATACAGCATCGGCTGCGTAAAGACCTTTGTATTTTCGGAATACCCACACACGTCACGTGAAGGTTATTTAATAACAAGTTTAGATATACCCTGGAATATTTACATGATCTGCAATGTTTTTTTAAACCAGTATTTTTTTACATGCTTTATTTGATGATGGTTCTACATGTTATGTAATAAATTGGTTTAAGTAAAACAGTGCAACCGTAGTTTATCTTTATTTGCTTTATAATTTATGTATGTTAATGAACTATATTCCATTACTTTCTTAGAATTTGAATTATAAAATATGAGAAAGGTACAAATTTTATTGAAATGTTTTATAAATTAATGATCTTCTTACATACTCAAACAGAGCAATCTCGATGAATATGTAAGGATACCAAATTCAAGATGTTAGCTTTATTGTAAGTGCATTACCATGCCGGGGGGACTACCGTACTTGGCTGTGTTTGGAAGTCAATCCAGCAGCTGTTCTGACTATTTTCCCAAAATGATTCATAAAAGAAATAATACTCTTGTCTAAGCATATTGCGATTGTAAAGCGTGTACAGGTTTATTCAATATAAAAATGTTCAGCAGATCAAAAACATGTTTGCATTCTTCTCGATTGTTAAAAGGAATTGTTACGTTTATGAATGATCATAAATTAAAATTGATAATATTAAACACATCTGGAACGATCTTCAACGGCGAAAGCAATGCGTGTTAGAATTTACTTATGTTTTTGGATTACTTGCACACTATTCCAAATGCATACATAATTATTGTATTATATTAAAACATGTAAACGCAGATCTATCAGTATATGGACAGGTTTTTGCATCTGGTACAATAGTTGTTGATTTCTGTTATTTAATTTGATTTGACATTATTTGTCATTGTCAATGATGTTTTCACTTACTATAATAAAAAAACATATTGATAAGTGTCAATGAGTCTCGTTCTGGTAAAACCGGGCATAATGCATGCTCTGTCCGCAAAGGCTTATCACGGGCGACACTTTCTGCCTAGAGTGGATTTTCGTTTAAAAGAGACCTTCTTTAAACGAAACATTCCTTAAAGTGAAAAGTTTCATTCCTGCTAAGCCTATGCGGACTGCACGGGTTGATCTGTGACGGCAGTTTACACTCATTCATTCAGCCCAGTTACCCCAGATTGCGAGTCTACTATACTTTAAAATTAAGGTATTCTTTTGAAGACAAATACCTTCCGAGTATTCTTACGCAAGCAATGTTAAATACACAGATATCACTGGAACAAGCACTTATTGAGATAAGTATACAACTTGATTAACTGTGAAAACAGAAGTCAATAAGTGTGACCCCTGTCTGGGGACCACAGGCCAACATACACCATGCTGTTGGTTACATAGACGCTAACAAGTGGCACATGTAAAACGTATCGTATCTCTACAGAAAACTCAAACCATTCTGTTTTAAACAGCTGTTATAAAGACCTTAGTTTACTAAAATATTTTTTAATATTAATTCTTAATCAACATCTCTTTGAAGTGTATTTAATGAGCACAAAAGACGATCAATTATGGACTTAACAATAACTCAGTTCCTACCAGGACCATTCTTGGTCTGTAAATTAATAGAGTAACAAAATGTCAAAATGTCTTCTTTTAATTGTTAATGTATCGCTCAAATGTTTTTATTTCCGAAACGGGCACCCAGCTTGAGAAGCTTAAAATTGATTTGTAAAATTATCATTGGATTTATCAGTGGATGACATATAAATGATGATTTTTGTTGCAAAATAAGTATTTGTTCCATGTGAGTAATAAAAAGATGATAAATGGAGCATAATCCGATTACGTAAACATAATATGACCATGAACGTTTTATTTAACATGTTTACGCTCAGAGCACACATATACATCGTATTGTCGCATTCTCCTTGCCTTACATAGAGTGAAATTGAACGTTGTGCAATAGAGTTCTTAGTTTTTACATTGTTAGTAACAAAGTGGTAGTGTCGGTTGAACCAGCGTGGTAAAAGTTGTTTCCGATCAAGGGCGTCTAGAGCTTAGTTGTCACTATACAGAGCATATAGAGCTACGTGCGTGGTTACAATAGTTGTCACTATACAGAGCATATAGAGCTACGTGCGTGGTTACAATAGTTGTCACTATACAGAGCATATAGAGCTACGTGCGTGGATACAATAGTTGTCAATATACAGAGCATATAGAGGTACGTGCGTGGTTACAATAGTTGTCACTATACAGAGCATATAGAGCTACGTGCGTGGTAACAATAGTTGTCACTATACAGAGCATATAGAGCTACATGCATGGTTACACTAGTTGTCACTATACAGAGCATATAGAGGTACGTGCGTGGTTACAATAGTTGTCACTATACAGAGCATATAGAGCTACGTGCGTGGATACAATAGTTGTCACTATACAGAGCATATAGAGCTACGTGCGTGGATACAATAGTTGTCACTATACAGAGCATATAGAGCTACGTACGTGGTTACAATAGTTGTCACTATACAGAGCATATAGAGCTACTTGCCCGGTTACACTAAGTGTCAATATACAGAGCATATAGAGGTACGTGCGTGGTTACAATAGTTGTCACTATACAGAGAATATAGAGCTACTTGCGTGGTTACAATAGTTGTCACTATACAGAGCATATAGAGCTACGTGCGTGGTTACAATAGTTGTCACTATACAGAGCATATAGAGCTACGTACGTGGATACAATAGTTGTCACTATACAGAGCATATAGAGCTACGTGCGTGGTTACAATAGTTGTCACTATACAGAGCATACAGAGCTACGTGCGTGGTTACAATAGTTGTCACTATACAGAGCATATAGAGCTACGTGCGTGGATACAATAGTTGTCACTATACAGAGCATATAGAGCTATGTGCGTGGTTACAATAGTTGTCACTATACAGAGCATATAGAGCTACGTGCGTGGTAACAATAGTTGTCACTATACAGAGCATATAGAGCTATGTGCGTGGTTACAATAGTTGTCACTATACAGAGCATATAGAGCTACGTGCGTGGTTACAATAGTTGTCGCTATACAGAGCATATAGAGCAACGTGCGTGGTAACAATAGTTGTCGCTATACAGATCATATAGAGCTACATGCGTGGTTACAATAGATGTCACTATACAGAGCATATAGAGCTATGTGCGTGGTTACAATAGATGTCACTATACAGAGCATATAGAGCTACGTGCGTGGTTACAATAGTTGTCACTATACAGAGCATATAGAGCTACGTGCGTGGTTACAATAGTTGTCACTATACAGAGCATATAGAGCTACGTGCGTGGTTACAATAGTTGTCACTATACAGAGCATATAGAGCTACGTGCGTGGTTACAATAGTTGTCACTATACAGAGCATATAGAGCTACGTGCGTGGTTACAATAGATGTCACTATACAGAGCATATAGAGCTACGTGCGTGGTTACAATAGTTGTCACTATACAGAGCATATAGAGCTACGTGCGTGGATACAATAGTTGTCACTATACAGAGCATATAGAGCTATGTGCGTGGTTACAATAGTTGTCACTATACAGAGCATACAGAGCTACATGCGTGGTTACAATAGATGTCACTATACAGAGCATATAGAGCTACATGCGTGGTTACAATAGTTGTCACTATACAGAGCATATAGAGCTACATGCGTGGTTACAATAGTTGTCACTATACAGAGCATATAGAGCTACGTGCGTGGTTACAATAGTTGTCACTATACAGAGAATATAGAGCTACTTGCGTGGTTACAATAGTTGTCACTATACAGAGCATATAGAGCTACGTGCGTGGTTACAATAGTTGTCACTATACAGAGCATATAGAGCTACATGCGTGGTTACAATAGTTGTCGCTATACAGAGCATATAGAGCTACGTGCGTGGTTACAATAGTTGTCACTATACAGAGCATATAGAGCTACGTGCGTGGTTACAATAGTTGTCACTATACAGAGCATATAGAGCTACGTGCGTGGTTACAATAGTTGTCACTATACAGAGCATATAGAGCTACTTGCGTGGTTACAATAGTTGTCGCTATACAGAGCATATAGAGCTACGTGCGTGGTAACAATAGTTGTCACTATACAGAGCATATAGAGCTATGTGCGTGGTAACAATAGTTGTCACTATACAGAGCATATAGAGCTACGTGCGTGGATACAATAGTTGTCACTATACAGAGCATATAGAGCTACGTGCGTGGTAACAATAGTTGTCACTATACAGAGCATATAGAGCTATGTGCGTGGTAACAATAGTTGTCACTATACAGAGCATATAGAGCTATGTGCGTGGTAACAATAGTTGTCACTTTACAGAGCATATAGAGCTACGTGCGTGGTAACAATAGTTGTCACTGTACAGAGCATATAGAGCTATGTGCGTGGTAACAATAGTTGTCACTATACAGAGCATATAGAGCTACGTGCGCGGATACAATAGTTGTCACTATACAGAGCATATAGAGCTACGTGCGTGGTAACAATAGTTGTCACTATACAGAGCATATAGAGCTACTTGCGTGGTTACAATAGTTGTCACTATACAGAGCATATAGAGCTACGTGCGTGGATACAATAGTTGTCACTATACAGAGAATATAGAGCTACTTGCGTGGTTACAAAAGTTGTCGCTATACAGAGCATATAGAGCTACTTGCGTGGTTACAATAGTTGTCACTATACAGAGCATATAGAGCTACGTGCGTGGTTACAATAGTTGTCACTATACAGAGCATATAGAGCTACGTGCGTGGTAACAATAGTTGTCACTATACAGAGCATATAGAGCTATGTGCGTGGTTACAATAGTTGTCGCTATACAGAGCATATAGAGCTACGTGCGTGGTTACAATAGTTGTCACTATACAGAGCATATAGAGCTATGTGCGTGGTTACAATAGTTGTCACTATACAGAGCATATAGAGCTACTTGTATGGTTACAATAGTTGTTTCTATACAGTGCATATAAAGCTACGTGCCTGGTAACAATAATTGTTGCTATACAACTTTTGTTACTTTTGTAAATTTTGGCTTGTATTACTACTTTACTATACAAAAGGTTATCAGTCTATTGTTATAAGGCTGTGTACGACGCGCGTTGAACTAGAGCCAAACTTTCTACTTTGATATAAAGAGCACTATCTATGTTCATGTGTGTTGTCCATATGATTTACTTTTCTAACTTTATTTTATAACGATGTTGTCCACTTTTGAAAATGAATTTACGGTGTTTACAAACCAACCAAACCGAAAGTGAAACTGGATACATTACGTTTTGCGATGTAAACACTAAATATTTGTTCAGTTTAAGGAAGCGAAACGATTTCAGAAGATAAACTATCTATGCTATACAGACTATAATTCTATGTTCTCGTCCTTTCGTGCTCCTTAATTATTTATACCGCTGTACATATGCAGTACTAAATAAGTCTAAATGCATACAATTTTAATTGTGTACCCCCCTACATGCATGGCTGATAACTACCTTCCCTGGAGTATTAAATGCAAATTCACTTTTTACAGGTATACTAGATTATGAAAGACTGACACCTCATCTCCAGAGGCGTAGCGACAGTATTCGGCGCCCGTGTACAATCTATAAATTGTGCGCACCACCCATCTCCTCATGAATCATTGGAATACAGCATGCGGTGCTATTGAAAAATAAGAGCACAATAGTCGATAACATAATAACACTATCACCAAACAAGGCAAAGGTCTACGACGCGCAACGGACGACGCACGATGGACAAAAGGCGAACACAAGCGACACGATATGAAGATAATTTGGAGAAAACTAAATGCATACTTTTACAACGACAACAATAATGATATTAAGTCTTTTTTCAACAGCCACCCAATGCGCCCATTAAAAAAATTCATCATACTTAATTGATTTTTTTCGGCCCCATGCCCTCGAATTTGTCAATGATAGCATCAAAATCTATTGTTCAACTGTTTCCTTAGTTTAAGTGCAATATCACAGAGACGATCTGTCCCACCGATGCCCTGAGATATGAGAGAATTGGCTTAAGTGAGCCAAAGTAACGCTCACAACTAGCTATTGATACTGAAATGGTTAAAATAATTTGCAGAGCAATGCGCACATTGGGAAGACATCATTACCATACGACTCAATGGAAGAAATACGTTTCAAAGGTGTCGATGGTAAGGCATATTACCTCTCCTAGTAAGTTACATTGTTCAGTCCTCAATCTTGTTGAACAGTTCTTTGCATTCAATATCATTGCCAAAACAATTTGCTAAATCAAAGAAATAACGTTATCTTTCAATGTAAATGCGAAAACATCGCCCCTTTATTACGGCAAAGATTACGTTTCAAAGGTGTCGATGGTAAGGCATATTACCTCTCCTAGTAAGTTACATTGTTCAGTCCTCAATCTGGTTGAACAGTTCTTTGCATTCAATATCATTGCCAAAACAATTTGCTAAATCAAAGAAATAACGTTATCTTTCAATGTAAATGCGAAAACATCGCCCCTTTATTACGGCAATATGTGAGCTACTTAACCCGTAGGCTTAAATAGAGGCAATAATATCACACATAAAACACACACATGGATTCTCCACGTGAAGATTGAGCACATTCATACAAAATACGGCCGCATTAAATCGCCGATCTCTTCTTTATATAATACGTTCAATAGACTGAACCTAAACCACCTATCTACCTATTCTTTACAAAACATACTTTCTTAAATGGACATTTTCACGTTCTGGAAAATTGACAAAATTAAAAAATGAGTGTTTCAGACTCGCAAATTTTCGTTGAAGTGATGATATTTGTGAGGAAACAGTAATACTGAACATTTACCATGCTCTAAAAAATCCAGTATAGGCATCTTTTGACGATTTAAAAACCTGAAAATTATGAAGCGCTGCAACATCGATCAAATACAGTTTTTACTGGTTCCCGCTATCATACACTCTAAGGCAACACTTTTATATTATGTTCGTTTTTACTAAGATCCCTTCTAGGGGCGGCGGGGGGGGGTAACTTCCTATATACGGGTATGTAAGAAAATATGGGGTTGTTTTTCGACTACAATTATAGATACGGGTATGGTTTTGAGCATCTAAGTATAGATATGGGTATTGCAATCAGAAATTTGCTTGTATATTAATGCATAACGAAATTTGCTTGTATATAAATGCATATAGATTTGCAAGTATCAGTATCAAAATGGATATGATAGATTTCATTATTGTATATAAATGGGTATAAAAAAGTAAAGTTCAGTAGAGTAAGATGCAGAAACTTGACTGTTTTTATCGGTTTGTACAATTTTGACGGACGGGATTGTGTGCATATTTTCATTTCCTGTCGAAGAATGCAGTTTGCTGGTTGACGGTAAGACGGCCTCATTATTAGGCTGTACAGATCGCCCACGGCCCGGTTTAATGAGAGCGACCATGGTCGAGTAAGTATGGTTGTACCAGCAAATAATCGTGCGACGATAACCGGGTTAAATGGAGAGCGACGCTCGTCAGTCGACCGCGCGTTGTTCGACGTACTGTACTTCGACCGCAGTCCACCCCTCACACCACGACTGCTCGTCGCTTGACGCTTTGTCGGCAACCAAAACCCGTGCAAAATGACTGACCACTCCGTCCTGCGACCACAGTCACGGCAACTTGCTCCTTGAACGCGACGAGTGGTCAGTTGGCGGCCGACGAGCGTCCGTCGACCACACAGTCGCGCGACTACTGTCGGGTGTTGTAGTTTTTCATTAAACCGGCCCCAGGTTGGCCGATAAGCTTCGGGGCGCAGGACTTCGCCACGTCGTCTGTATCGCTTCCATTGGTTTTCTCTGAAGTAACGATTGGGGAGGCTATAGCTGCGTTTGAGTCGCAATCGCCGCGTTTGGTTATCCCTGATTTACTAGTGGCAACGGTGTCGCTAATGGAATGGGCAGTGGCGGGAGCATGTACCTCAGATGGATGCAGTTTTGACTGGTCACCATTTCCTGGACTTAAAGGGAACAGTCCACAAAGTTTGAACCCATGGATCGCGTTCTCAATCTTTGTGACATCTTCCCAACATTTACGGAAAAAAACTGGAATTTGCCTTTTAGTGAAACTTTGGCCTAGATATTCTGTTAGCCAGTACTTCACTTTTCTTGTATTGAAATGGGTCTGCTTTTTCAAAGGTATCGTATACAAATGGGTCTGCTTTTTCAAAAATCTTGTATAAAAATGGGTCACATTTCGGAAGTCTCAGTGAGACACCCCTACCCTAAAATTTGGGTAGTTACCCCCCCCCCCCTCCCCTGGGCTAAACTCGTTTAACAATTTGTGTACGTAGGTCGGCTTTTGTTTTGTTATTTAAAAGGAATTTTTGTCCCGACTTCAATAAAATTGTTCAATGACAGAGATGTTTTAAATCATTTTGTTACATTATTTCTTTATATGAAAACCTTTATTGAAAAAATACAGCGGTTTAACCTGGAATACCAAGTACCGGCACCTACAATTAAGTTTGGTGGACTAGTTTGGTTGGTAACTAGTGGAAACAAACAACACTTTATTTGCGTAATGTTCATTTCACCGTATAAAAGCATTATAACCCTTGACTAAACAATGTGTCGCTATCTATTCCCGTGCTCGTCTGTGAAAGCTCATCCTCTAAATTCAAGGTCAAGGTCATTTTTTTTCTTTTCAATACGTCACTTCGTCACGCCTGGTTGAATTGTTATTTACCTTCGGATCAGTATTCCACTCAATGACTTATGATGGTAGAAATACTAACGAACTGTATGTTTTGTGGCTAGAATTTGCTAACTTTACATGAATCAATCATGCACAATACAATTCGGCAATGCTTTTTTAAAATTTTCGTTTCAATATGTCACTTCACCACGCCTGCTTGAATTGTTATTTAACTTCGGGTCAGTATTTCCCTCGATGACTAATGATGGTAGAAATACTAAAGAACTGTATGTTTTAGTGGCTAGAGTCTGCTAACTTTGCATGAACAATACAATTCGGCAATGCTTTTCATTCAAGTAAGCCTTACTCACAACTGTTCTACTTACGCGTGCGCCAAGCAAATGTATCACAATTGCTTTAGAAAACTAAGAAAAAGCACCTCTCTAAAATGCGCGTCTTTCTCTGGCTTTGTCTCAGAACGGGTGCATCGCTGTCGTATTTCTAGAAAGAGGCCACCGGTAAGCTCAGAACCGGTTCTTCATTGTCTGGTCCCCATTCGCTCTATCTGGAAGACTGGTGGATGTCACTAAACATTCTAAGTCAAACACATATACAATGAATCCTCTTCGGGCGCCCTCTCATGATGGCGTCTGGGGCAAATTGCCCCCCTCCCCTCCCTTCCCTCGCTACGCCTCTGCTCATCTCCCCAATTATACTTTGTGTGGCTCATTCTCAGGACAAACCCATTCAGAGAGAAACTACAGTGTAAAAAGAACACTGGATTTGACAATTCTGGCTGACCAAGAAATGTTATCAGTTAATATAAATAACACTTCCAGTTTAAAATACATTGAATATCAAATATGACATTGGCTTACAAAGAAAATAATACAACGATTGATATTTTCAATATTGACTGTTACAATTTGATACTGTTAAAGCTTTTCAGTATACCGTGTCTTAATCCTTTACCCCTTAGATACGTATTTTAACACATTTGTAGTCCCTAAAAAAGATAAATTTATTTAAAGACCGATCTTATTAGATTAAAGTTTTAAAGGCTTTATTTCCAATAAATACATACTGCAGCAAACAGCATAAAACCTGAACAGTTACTCGCAGGCTGTTCTGGTTTTATGCTGTTTGCACATAGCCATTTTTACTTTGCTTCTGAGTGGGAAAGGGTTAAAATAAAAAATCCTAAATTATGCAGTAGAAACATACATATTTTTATTACTAGTTTTACAAGTATATATTCATATATTATATTTTTATTAATTGTCAATCAAATTAAGTTTACTGATAGATCTATGGTTTGATTTGAGTTTTTTCCATTGGAACCAAATTTACATCACATTAGCTAGAGACGTAGACATCTATGTATCTGCATAAGCTAATTGCTTGTCTGTAAGTACTTTATAAATCATAGATTACTATTTTACTGAGTCAGCCTAAATATTTATACTAATAGTGTTTAAACAGAGATTTACATGTGTACATTTCATTTGAAGATGCAACAAGATTATAAGGATAAATGTATAAATTAATAAAGAATCAATTACAAAAACAAATTGTGCATTTTTTCAGTTTTTTGTGAAAGGATTTGAAGTAATTGTGTGTTTGTGAACTATAATTTATGAAAATTTGAATTAATAGATCAAACTTTGAATGGGCATCATTTTGTTGATTTTCTCAGACAAAACTGTTAATTTCCTATTCAGAATGTATCTTTGTAATAGTCATTCTATTATTACAAGAAGTACAACAAGCTATTTTCCATGTCTTTTTAATTAATAGTATTTGTAATGGCATATTTTATCATTCGACTTAATTTATAAACAGTGTGGACACGGTTTCATTTTTTTGACTATTAAAAAATCATGTTAAACATAAAATTTTGATGTAGCATAGGTTTTATATGCAAGTGTCTATTGCACTAAATTAAAATAGCATATGTTACATTATTGAACAGATTATTCCAAGATTGATATCTTATTCTGACTTCGCACAGCGCAGGTCAACATTTGAACATTGTATTGAACTGTATAGGAAGCTAAAGTTTTGAACTACAGCAATACAAAATGCATAATGCCTATCACAAGTAGACCATATTAGTCCTAAATCATCTTGCCATAACGTTTTTAAACCATATTACATGAGTTTACCTTAACAATGTGAAATGTGATGTTAATATTTTTTTTAGACCTTTAAGTGGTGAAAAAATAAAAATGCAACATAGTTACTGCAATTAAGTAAATTTAGTGACAGTTAGTTTGTTTGGATGCGCATGTAGATATACCATGTTTTATGCAGAGAAAAATAGCAAGAAAAGGAGTTTCACATTGTTTTAGTAAATAAGAAACAAAGTTTTTGGACAGAATCATCAACTATTATACTTATTGTTACCTATACAAAAGGTTTTGCTGGCATATTGGATATGGTGTCCATCTACCTATAAAATGGTCCCTGTTTGATCCCTTCTGGCACTGAGTTAGAGTTCGCTAAATCACCTTTAAAGAATATGCATCAGTAAAGATAGGACCATGTAAGAGTAGCAGGGTTTGGTGTAAGGAGAACTTATACTGCCTTGCTATATGAGCTAGCTTTTATGGCAGCGTGGTAGAATGTCTGCCTGATTTGGAACCGAGCGATCCCTTGTTCAAACCACATTTTGGTTGGGGATTTTTCTGGCTGGGTTACATTGGCGCCCAACAAAAAACATAGTCATATAAGGAAAATTGCCCCGCCCCTTGGAAGCCATGTTTTGCAAGCAAACTTAACCATTTTCAAACTCATCCAAGATATCATTGAGACAAATCTTCTGACCAAATTTCATGAAGATTGGACAATAAATGTGGCCTCTAGAGTGTTAACTAAGTTTTACTAAAGCCATATATAGCCATATCAGTAAATGCCCCGCCGTCTGATGACCATGTTTTTTAAGCAACCTTTTTAAACCCAACCGTCGTATCCAGAAAACACATGTTCTGAACAAATTTCATGAAGATTGGACCAAAAATGTGACTTCTAGAGTGTTCATATGTTTTCACTGTAAACATATAGAGAAAACTGCCCCGCCCCCTGGTGGTCATGTTTTTTCACCGATCTGGACCATTTTCAAACCTGTCTAAGATATTAATGAAACCAATGTTTTGACCAAGTTTCATGATGATTGGGCAACAATTGTGACTTCAAGAGTGTTCACAAGGTTTCTCTATAGCCATATAAGGAATACTGCCCCGCCCCCTGGTGACCATGTTTTCCAACGGACCAGAACCATTTTTGAACTTGACCAACATATCATTTAGACAAACATTTTGACAAAGTTACATGAAGATTGGGCATCAAATTTGACTTCTACAGTGTTCACAAGGTTTTTCTTTTATTTACCTAGTGACCTATTTTGATCCAGCATGACCCAGTTCAAACTCAGTCGAGGTATCAATGGGACAAATGTTCTGACCAAGTTTCATGAAGATCAGACAATAAATGTGGCCTCTTGAGTGTTCACAAGGCAAAATGTGGACGACGCACGACTCACGATGGACAAAAAGGGATAACAAAAGCTCACCATGAGCATGTTGTGCTCAGGTGAGCTAAAAAACACCATGTGTGTCAGACGTCCCACAGATGTCATGGCAATAGGAAATTCATGGAAAAAGTTCACACTTGGAGGAGGTGTATGTAGAAGGGTTCGGTATAAGGAGAACTTATACTGTCTTGCTATATGAGCTAGCTTTTATAGCGACAGTAGTTTCTGCCTGATTTGGAACCGGGAGGTCCCGGGTTCGATTCCCATGGTGGTCGGGGATTTTTCTGGCTGGGTTACACAAGTATTGTTGATTTGGGGCTAATAATCCTGGAGCCAAAATTGACCCAGGTTTAATGCCAAATAAGCATGATCCTGCTATACATGGAACAAGTATTGGTTCTACCGAGGAAACAGGATTGAGTGTTTTAGTAAGCTTCAGCCTTTCAGTGCAAGTTATCTAAAACTAGTGACCTCAAAATCAATAGGGGTCATCTGCGAGTCATGATCAATCTACCCATGAAGTTTCATGATCCTAGGCGTATGCGTTCTTGAGTTATCATTCAAAAACCATTTTACTATTTCGGGTCACCTTGACCTTTGACCTTGTGACCTCAAAATCAATAGGGGTCATCTGCGAGTCATGATCAATGTACCTATGAAGTTTCATGATCCAAGGCCCAAGCGTTCTTGAGTTATCATCTGACAACCACCTGGTGGACGGACCGACCGACCGACAGACCGACATGAGCAAAGCAATATACCCCCTCTTCTTCGAAGGGGGGCATAATTAATAACTACCCGTATTTGTTGAAATAAACATTCTGCACAGATTCAATTATTTATTTTACCTGTATGTAAGAATCTTTCCAATCCTGAAGGTCAGTTAACTATTTCAAAAGCACCATAACTATGAAAAAAATAAATATTGTTTTGAATATTGCGTTCTTCAAAAATGATGCTGATGATAATTCGACACGATTAGGAATGATAAGATATTTCTAAATTCCATTTTCGCTAACATTCCATTACCAGTTCAATTGCTTTGAACACAGTTGAAAATAACACTTTTACACTGTGGAACCGTTCTACATACTGTACTATATTTCCACTGTTTTTTTTCCCAAGCATCCTAGGGATTTAAACATTTTCTCTGACTTTTGTAAATATGCAGCCATATTGAAAATAGTTAAAAAGGGCGACCATTAGACCGGACGAGACAGATTCAAGCGATCAATCGTCTGCTGATCCAGAGTGGTTAAGCAGCTACAGCCAAAAATATAGGTCATGTGATATTTGAAAAAATACTTGATGCAATAAAAGTTCAGTTTTTTACATCCATCATTTAACCAGCTACTCTCCATTAAAAGAAATGCTACCAACGGTTAAGGTCTCATTATAAAGTGTCCAACATAAAAACGAATCTGTAGTACACAACAATGCTTTTTCTACCAAATTTTTAGATGAATATTTCACCCTAAAGTCATGGTAAGTGCCGATACATGAAATTATGTCAGCCAATAAATGGTGTTGATTTATTTAGAAAGTAAAGCATATTGCATTGCACAACTGCAATATTAAGTATATTGTAACTTCTACAGACAAAACACTGGTTATAGAAATAGTGGACGAAAATAAACATGACAAGGGCTGTTTGTAAAACATGCATGCCCCCCATATGAGCTCTTAGTTGTAGTGACAGCCATTTTGTAAATATGTTTTTTGTCACTGTGACCTTTGACCTAGTGACCTGAAAATCAATAGGGGTCATCTGCGAGTCATGATCAATGTACCTATGAAGTTTCATGATCCTAGCCATAAGCTTTCCTGAGTTATCATCAGGAAACCATGTTACTATTTCGGGTCACCGTGACCTTTACCTTTGACCTAGTGACCTGAAAATCAATAGGGGTCATCTGCCAGTCATGATCAATGTACCTATCAAGTTTCATGATCCTAGGCATAAGCGTTCTTGAGTTATCATCCGGAAACCATTTTACTATTTCGGGTCACTGTGACCTTGACCTTTGACCTAGTGACCTGAAAATCAATAGGGGTCATCTGCTTGCCATGATCAATCTACCTATCAAGTTTCATGATCCTAGGCATAAGGGTTCTTGAATTATCATCCGGAAACCATTCTACTATTTCGGGTCACCGTGACCTTGGCCTTTGACCTAGTGACCTTAAAATCAATAGGGGTCATCTGCTTGTCATGATTAATCTACCTATTAATTTTCATGATCCTAGGCATAAGCATTCTTGAATTATCATCCGGAAACCATTTTACTATTTCGGGTCACAGTGACCTTGACCTTTGACCTAGTGACCTAAAAATCAATAGGGGTCATCTGTGAGTCATGATCAATGTACCTATGAAGTTTCATGATCCTAGGCCTAAGCGTTCTTGAGTTATCGTCTGACAACCACCTGGTGGATGGACCGACCGACAGACCGACCGACCGACATGAGCAAAGCAATATACCCCCTCTTCCTCGAAGGGGGGCATAAAAATAAACATGAGTAATGGAATGTGCTTTGTCTAATAACAACAACAATGCAAGACTATACACAATATTTAATTTAATTAGCAATACAAAATTAACAAATCACAATAACTTGCAGACACCCGTTTACAGTTTAGAGAAACATGTACATGTTTACTATAACAAGAGCACCCCATAATGGGTGCCACGCTCGGCTGCGGGTACAGTTTTGAATGTATGAAAGCTTGTACGAATTTGATTTTTTAAGAGGTCACCGTAACCTTGACCTTTGACCTAGTGACCCCAAAATAGGTGTGGCGTGTAGAACTCATCAATGTGCATCTACATATGAAGTTTCAAAGTTTTAGGTGGAAGCACTTTGATTTTAGAGCAAAATGTCAAGGTTTTAGCACGACGCGGACGTCTGACGACACAACGAGCTGGCTATGACAATACCTCGTTTTTTTTCCGAAAACAGCCGAGCTAAAAATACCCTTAACAGTAATGTCAAATATTGAAGATATTTACAAAAGCAATTAAAAAAATTATCTGGGAAGTCTACATAGAGTTTATACACCCTATATCTACTAATGGAAAATGTTTATTTAACGTAAATGAAAAAAATCACACATGATTGAAACATTTCATCTTAAAGTACAAACATAGTCCAATACCAATGAGCTTGTATGATTTTTGGGGGCTAAGCATGCATACAAATTATTGCAAATTTTGTATTTTGTTTTTTATTTATCAATTTGATTTATCTTAACATGACACACAATTTATACATATAAAGTCATTACTGATGCATTTTGTTATTACACTTGGTGTTTATGTTACAATAAGTATCACATTTTACCTAAACTATTACTTCCTGAAACACGCATATATTTTCTAAAGTGTTTATTCCACAAAATCCTTTTAGACATTCACCTATAGCTGAGTATATAGTTAGAAATAATTAGAAATGTATTTACTTGTTATGTCGAGTTTTAAAACACTATTACTATCTAACAAAATAGATCTTTTGCAAATAATAGTACTCGCTTATATTGCCAATAGAGGCCATTGCAATTCTTGGCAATTGTTAGCATATGACGTCACTCTCCCTTAATTTTAATTGACTGATTTCAAATTTCAAGGTATTATTTTTTCTTTAGTCTATAAAAAAATACATTTTAAATAGTTGCTAAAATTCATTTGATGAAAAACATTGCATATAACAAGGTGTTTATATTGCCTTTACTATTTTTTTCTCTTCAAAATATGTCATGCTGCATTATTTAAACAGTTAAATACGTATATGAGCATTTACACAAGAAATGTTGTTTTAGAACAATTGTTTGTACAAATAAATGTAAACAGTGAGTTTATCTTATAAAAATGGCAATATTAAATAAACAGTTTATACTGAACATACAATTGTTTCGCAGTTGCTCTATGTATACATGGTAAAAACATACCTATATACAGTGATCAGAAATCTTGGTTAAGATACAGGTGTACTCACTGATTTAAGAGGGTTGTCTAAATGTGCATATACAAATATATGGCATAATAAACTATTATGTCCAAAAACAAACTTTAAAACTTACCAGCATGTAAGTCTATGATATAACAACACAAACTAACAATCATAACTTTTGCCATTTTTCATAAAATACTTTCATCTTTTGTTTAATTCTCATTTACATGAAAAGCTTTCCCAATAACACAAGAGTCATGCTCTTATCAATTAACAAACCACAGCCATTGAAATCAACCAAGTACTGGTAGTAAATACAGAATCAATAATGTAAGTTAGATTAAATGATTTTTCCCATAATTTATTTATACATGTATTCCCATGAAATATTATGCTACTAAACAAGATTCTTGATCGAATACTGACCCGGGTGAGCCAATCGACTTATATTGTTTCACAAAGATTGATAGACAGACAATACCGATATTTCATAACTCTCAGCCTTTCTGAAGAATTCTTTTAAGTAGCACATCTATATTACTGGTTAAAACAGAAAACATGAACATGTTTCATTACAGTTACCAGCATCACTTAAACAGCTTTGACAATATTAAAATAAAATTGTAGCATTATCAGGATCAAAATCTGTAGTGAAAGTTTCATGATACAGACAAAGACATTGGATAGACTTGTAATATGTGTGCTTACGATAATAATTTTTACATACTATATTTTACCAAAACTTTCAACATAAAATGACTGAGAGCATCATAACTCCCATAAACCATATACATGTGTTGTCCTTTGAATACAACTTGGCTGGTCACATAAGAAATGTGGCTGTTGACATGACTTTCTGGCTTTCCACTCGATTTGTTGTGATATGTCATTCTGCCATTTCGATCTGAACAAGTTCATTTATTTTCCATCCGTCACAAAATTCAAAGATGAAACCTGTGAGAGTAAGTGCTGAACATACCAGGAGGTATGTAGAGACTAACACATCTTAAACAGTATATATCTCTGAGCTTCTTAGGTTTGACTGGGGTAAATATGGTAACCACTGCTGCAACAGGCTGCAATTCTGATTGGCCAGTTTTCTTTCATCCATGGGTGTCTGAAAAAAAGAAAGACACATTACTGAAAAGTCAGTTTTTTATTACATTTTTGATACAGATGAAAAAAATTAACAAGCACTGCCTGCCGTAGGGTGTTAAAACATATCTGATTTGAATCCAGAGAGGAAATAATGGTCCTGAGACTATTGATAAAATAATAATCAACTATACATATTATAGGTGAAGTATAACCTCTTTATATACAAATACTATGGGATGGGATTTGATACAGATAATTTTTTGCCATTCGAAAAATAGTACCTAATTATTAATACCAATAAGCTGATGGCCCAAAACACGTGCATTGGGGCAAGAGTTTTTCTGCGAAAACTAATATCTCTTTTGTGAAGTAGGAAACAAGAGTTGGTCACCATGGTCATGGACGCACCCACATTTTTCTTGTGTCACAAAACTTCACTAACGTCATAGAGTGAACAAAGTTACACAGGAGGGTAAGTTCATATGATGGAACATATGTTTCATTTCATCACATAAGACGCAATACTTTCAGTAAACAAACAAATCCGTTAGCTGAAGCGAAAGACGTATGGACAGACTACGTTAAATCTACAATCAACCACCCATCTCTTTAATTGGTGCCATGCAAAAAGCATGCACATGACTTGAAAACTCACCCAAGGTTCTCTATGTTCATAGACTGAGGGTCGTGCACCATGGCGATGACAGAATATCAAGACGATTATTGCAGCTGATGTTTGTGCCTTGTGTGCAAATGCTTCTCGAGCAGACTCTACGCTTTGCAATCAGGGTTTTCTGGAAATAAAGTCAATGATGTGTCAAACGAGACAATACTAGCATGATTTGGACATTTTCTTTCAAGACTACCAAGTACTGGTTCAACCCGGCCACACTTGTGATTTTCTTAATAAGCCATAAACTTTCATATAAACAAGGTAAAATAAAGAGGCTTAACTAAAGCCTTGTGTCCACGAAGTTCCAGAGTTGGAAAGCCTCTTAAAACTTAACATACAGTCAATGCAATCACGCCAAATATTAGAAATTAGTTTAATTTTTTGTTTGTTGGTTATGACCAATTTTTTTGTAGAGTTTTTATATAAAAACAAATAATAAACTATTTCTGACAAAAGTGGTATATATATATTTGATGACTCTCCAAACACAACACATTTTGAAAAAGTTGATATACATAAGTTGGGGACAATCACTCAGAGGTGATTATCACCTAATAGTTAAGATGGTCGCGTCCATGCAGATTTATTAGCGTCTATTTCGTATTAATATTCGCTCTATATCTCTACTTTACTCACAACAAAATTTCTTAGCGGGATCAAAAATTACAGCTCCCGCTAAGAAAATACGTAGCGAGTCAAGTTGAGATATAAGCGTCACTTCTGCAATATTGAAGCTAGACAAAATACAAAACAAATACTAATCACTTGCTTACTGTTATGGCTGGAAAGTGAGCGGCATCTTGACTTGCACGTGATTACCCCCCCAGATCACTTCTTCCTTGCCATTGATGCCATGTTGTTCAGTCATCTTGTTAACTGCAAATGACGGAGAATACTGCAGGAAAATGTTCAAAGATAGATTCCAGTTCTGTAATTAATCCGTTTGCAGTAAAAAACATATTGAGATTTCTTTAAAGGGAAAGAGGTTATTCTTTCTGCAGACATTGTGTTTACTGAGAAAGATAGTGACATATTTAAAGGAAAATGTTTAAGACCTGTTCTGCAGGTCTTCATTTTGTTTTAAGATATAGTGGTCATCGAGTTCTCAATATATTTTTACAAACATTATTAAAACCAATAAAATACAGTTTATGGAATAACCTAAAATAATTAAAATAATAAAAATTAAGGACGTAAAATAAAAAAAACTGCCTTTATTTGGATTCCAAACTGGGGTAATTTATATTTGTATTCAAGGCAGTAAAAGCAAATTGCGATACTATACACTATGTACCGCAATATATTGGTATAAGTTGTAGTAATATGTTTATTCATTTAAAATTGTTGCCATTTTTTTAGTAATGCCAATGAGGTCTGTCAACTTACCCACACAATCTGTGAACAAGTCCCTTTAAGATCTTACATTTTCTTACTGCCGTGAACATTTAAGCTGATGTGACCTTAAACCTGACTCCCAGGTGTGTACAGTGGTCAAGTCAAGGTGGCAGCTGATAATTTCATTGCTTGGCACCGAGTGGTTTTGGGTGATCCTCGACCTAGTTAGGAGAAGACAAATCATAGGAAATATAAATCAAAGCAAAGTCAAATATATCAATATGTTTAGATATTTCATGAAACACAGGTTATTTAGATATATTTTGAAACAAATATAATGTGTTCATCATAACGTGTTTGAGGCAAAATGTTAAGAAATACATGTTTTGATGTTTGCCATTAATACATTAGTTATCATGCATATGCATCTGTGGTGTTAATATATTGTGCTATATAACGCTTTTACATTGAAATTAACAAATATTTTCAATAACTCCAATAGGTTTTATTTAAAACAATCCATATAGAGCAGAAGGTGCAATAGACTGCGGTGCATAGTTATTTATAATATAAGTAACACAGCTTCTGAATTCCCATGTATGATGAGATACAGAGACAGTACATTAATATTGTGCAAGAGAGTCGTGACTGGGCCAATGATAAGTTAGAGCTTTGTCACAAAATGTCAACTAACCCTCAACCCGCACTCCATTGGGTTCACACAATTGAAGTTTCATTATAATTCCCTTGAGAAATATGGACGTGGTTTAATCAGATACAATACAATCCTATAACATTATATGCAGACAAAGCACCACTCTGAATGACTAACCTTCAGAAAAATGACTCCATTATTATGACTCTGTGAAAATGTAGTAAAATGTATGTGTGAAAAGTATCCACTTCGATAAGCCTGTGAAATTTGCACAGGCTTATCACTGACAACACTCTGCCTAAACCAGATTTTTGCAAGAAGAGACTACCTAAATACAAAAAAAATACCATTTAAGCGGAAAGTGTCGTCCATGATCAGCCTGAGTGGACGACACTTTAGGCACATGCGTTATCTTAGAGAAAAGCTCCATTGTAATTATTCAGTCAACAATTAAAGGAAACATTCACCAAAGGTGAGTCTCAATATAAGTTTTTTCCAAGCCTCATACATTTGAAAGAGCTCAGCAATGGCACTGTTGATTGTTGAATTGTGGGTGTTGTTGCTGCTTTTGCTTCTGCTGCTGCTGATGTTGCTATTGAGACTGAAGCAGCAATATCTGCATGTCTTACTGTTGTGACCTCTATTTCTCTCTATGGCGCTTCATCTTTAGCTTCGGTTGTTACACAAGAGACTGACGGACCTTTAAACATGAATGAAAAGAAAACATGCATATTTGTCTCAAATTTAACGCCACGTGTATTTCAAGTTCACTGACCAAAACACTCTATATTCCTTAAATGTTAACATTTTCTTTTCAAACAATCTCAAAGTTCCTTAGTAGACAACAATCTAAATGGTTCTGCATTGAAAATCCTCTGAAAGTTGTTAATTGAAACAAGAGATTCATAATGGCCCTAAAGCGCTTACCTGAGTTAAACGTTAAACTTTGGTAGAAGACTCGACCTGGTGCAAGATCGGAATTCAATTTTGAACTTTGCTTAGATATTGTCAAGATGAACATTCTGAAAAAGTTTCATCAAGATTGAGACATGTATGTGACTTCTACTGCGGAAACAAGGATTTCAAAAGATTAACTAGTGGATGCATGTCACATAAATTAAAACACCTAAAATGAAAAGATAAACATTTTGACAAAGTGTCATCAAATCAACTCATAAATGTGGCCTTTAGAGTAGCAAGAAGATTTTTCTACTATAATAACTAGTGACCTAGTTTTTGGATGCACAATCCCTCATTCCAACTTGCCATTGTCAAGATATGCATTCTCTCAAAGTTTTATCAAGATTGAGTCATAAATGTGGCCTCTATATTGACATCAAGGGTTTCTGAAGATTTGACCTGGTGACATAGTTACATAGTTTTTGGATGCAAGTGACCTCGATACAAAATCAGCCTATATATTGTCCAGATAAACATTCTTACCATCTAATGCAAAGGCAAAAATACAAGTGACCCCTTCATATAAATGGCAGTTTTATTACGATAATTACCTTTTATATGGAACTTGATTTTGTAAACAGATAAAAAGTCAGTTTGCTTGGTGCCTATAGATAATTTGTATGTTGTTGCTCTTGATGGTCAATTTTAATTTAAGGGTTTAGCGTGAAACTGTTGTATCTTCTTCACATTTCTATATGAAATGCAATAGTTTCACACTTATTGAAATAAGATATACTGGTAAATTAAGTGAAGTGCAGAAAACTGAGTTTGCATTTGGGTTTAACCAATTTGTTACAGCTTGATTACATCAAAGTATTAAAGTTATAAGGGCCACATTCTGTGAAAATTGGGCTTAATGCACGTGCAGTCGGCACAGGATATTCAGGGACAAAACTTTTGGCCAAGACAGGATTTTCATGTAGAAGAGACATCCTTAAACAAAAAATTCCCCAAAAGTGGAAAGTGTCATCCATTATAAGCCTGTGCAGACTGCACAGGCTAATCTGGGGCGAGACTTAAACCAGCACGTGCATTAAGACCAGTTTTCCCAGAACTAGTCTTATTATGAATGGGCCTCATGGATGGTGGTCACAGCTGTGCCACAGTGATCCCTTTTCCAATGGCAAGGGACTTACCTCAGTTGTTTTATATATATTTATTTGGGGCTGTTATTCGGCCCCTTTTAAAATGTAACAAAATATAGATTTTTCCAAAATGAATAAAATTAACAATTGAAGGATTCCAAAACAAATATATTTTTTTTCCAATATTAAGTTTATTTTCCTAATCAGCTCTACAAGTTAAAGCATAGCAAATGTAATATTGAACACACTTTTATCCCCAATATTAAAGCAATTGTTAGTAAAAACAACCACAACACCAATTTCTCCATTTTACTTAAAACAACACAGTTTTTCAGAATCCAAAGGGCCCCAGCCCCAATCCAAAAGTGGTGAAACAAGCAAATTCGTTGAATTTATATCCCCCACCAATATCAAAATTGTGACAGAGGGATGGACTGACAGACAACGCCAATTCTATATCCCTCCACCTTTTAGTGCGGGAAGAGGGGGGGGGGGGGGAGAGTAATTAATGTAAATGTACAAGAAACTAAGAATGGTTGGTGAACATGGGCCCAACATGTGTGTATTATAAGTATTTGGGAAAAATCAAAAACTTACAACATAACATTTTAGGCATATATTTTATTAATGAAATGCATTTATGTAAAAACAAGTTTCATTAAAATGCACAAAAGAAGTTCCACAATATGCTTCTGGACACAAAAGTTTTCTGGATGGACGGACAACGCCAAAACAATATCCTCCTCCAGATAAAATTATGACAGAAGGAAGGACAGACAAGTCAGCGACAATATGCTCTCGCTTGTTTGAGCACAAAATCTCTAACCTGTAACTTCTAAGTACAAAGATGTATACATAATTCTGGAAAAAATGCTGGTCAGTTAAGGGTTTTAGCATAGGACCTTACATGAAGCATTTGTGTAACCTTGACCCTTGCATATAGTATATTGTGAGACGTTGACCTTAACCTTAGACATGAGCCTTAACCCTAGACATGAATCTTACATACGACACACAGCAAGGAAGAAGATGGAAAAGAATTACAGAAGGTCAAAACAGAATCCACTGAGCATAGTAAAATAATGGCTAAGCAGTAAATATTTCTACAAATGTGTGACCTTTGATGTGTGACCTTGACTTGGGTCACAAACGCATAGGTCTTGCACTGCCTGATATTTGAGGACAATTACATCAGGCCATTTTGTGAATCAATTTAGTATGGCAGAATCCTTACCAAATAAGGCATATTTAATCAAAATGTGTGATTTTGATCTTTGTGTGTGACTTTGACCACGCGCCTAGCAACCTGGATCTTATATTTGACACTCAGCTAGATACTGGAGAACAATTGGACAGTTATTACAGAATCCCTTGATGCATAGTAAAGAAATGACTAAATAATGTGTGACCTTGACCTTAGCCCCTAGCATTATAAGTGTTGAATGTGAAGCACCTCCAGATGATTGGCAACAACTATGGCAAGTTTCATTGCTCTGGCTCATGTGTTAAATAAAGATGCAGCCCTAAGCTTATATTATAAAGCATTTTTTTCAAGATACAAAGGGTCATAACTCCATTATTAACAAATAGTGTACAATGCTCATTTGGGGTGCATCATCCTCTTATCCATATACATACTCATACCAAATTTCAATGAAATCACTTCCAAGATATAGCTCCAGAGACAAAAGTGCCAGATGGACTGAAGGACGGACGGAAAGACGGATGGACAGACAACGCCAATACAATATCCCTCCGCCTATGGCGGGGGATAACAAACTATTACTGAGACTTACCTGTTGAGATGTATTGCCTGTGTTGCAGTTGGGTAACATTTTTCTCTGGGACTGAACTTGTAAGGATAAGGTCCCTGTGAACAGATAGAAAGATCTTAACAAATCCCAGAAATATATTCAATGCATTCGGAAATGGCATCAGTTACATGGACCAAATATGAAACCAAGGGGTGTTGTGGTTTAACCAAATGTTTTTTCGAAGGTTTTACCTATATCAGTCAATGACCACAAGGGCCAGGTGCATTAATCAAACAAACTCTGTAGATGACCTCTAGATTATGCCCCATACCAAATATGGAACACTTGGGCTTTGAAGTTGCAGACAAAGATTTGTTGTCCCTAAATATGTTTATGTAAAACTGGGAAATCCTAGGGCTAAGCCAGTTGATCCCAGAGACATAATTTGGTAATATTTTGAGAGGACTCACTTTACACTGTTGCACACCAAACATTAAACCTCTTGGCTATGGGTTTCAAAAACGAAGAAAACAAGATGTGTTTGTGAAACACAATGTCCCCCTATATGACGTTTGACCTTGAAGGATGACCTTGACTGTGTGAAGGATGACCTTGACCTTTCACCACTCAAAATATTGCAGCTCCATGAGATACACATGCATGCCAAATATCAAGTTGCTATCTTCAATATTGCAAAAGTATTCATAAAATAAGCAATTTGGGCCACATATATTTGACCTCTGACCTTGAAGGATGACCTTGACCTTTCACCACTCAAAATGTGCAGCTCCATGAGATACACATGCATGCCAAATATCAAGTTGCTATCTTCAATATTGCAAAAGTATTCATAAAATGAGCGATTTTGGCCACATATATTTGACATCTGACCTTGAAGGATGACCTTGACCTTGAACTTTCACAACTCAAAATGTGCAGCTTCATGAGATACACATGCATGTCAAATATGAAGTTGCTATCTTCAATATAGCAAAAGTTATTGCAAAATGTTAAAGTTGGCGCAAACAGACCAACAGACAGACCAACAGACAGGGCAAAAACAATATGTCCCCCACTACTATAGTGGGGGACATAAAAATGAACACCCAAGAAACATTCCTGTGAGGTTTCATTTAATTCTTTCATGTGCTTCAGGAGAAAATGTCCCTTGACAAAAAGTTGACAAACAGAAATACATTGCAAAAGGATGGACAGCAGATACCATGGTATCCAAAATGCATCCACAGTTTCAGGCCTCTAGTAGCAAAAAAAACTGTCAAAAAACATCACTTCAATTATGTCAAAGATATCAAATCAAAATATGGAGGTTCCCAAGTTCACATGCTTTTTTAAATAACTGCAAAGTTTCAATCCCTCTTGCACAATACTTTTTTTAGCTAGGGCGGCCACACAAGTGAAAGAGATGGACGAAAGGATGGAAGGACAGACAAAATCACAGATGAGGGCAAATCTTTATACCCCCCCCCCTTACCTCATATAGTGGGGACATTAATATCCATACTCTACCAAAAATTGTTTGGATGACTGTGAAACTGTTTGCATAACAACCTACCTTGTAGATGAGGTAGTCTTGGTCCCTGAGCAGGGAAGTTTGGAGTTCCATGGATAGACTGGCTGTACCCTGGGGGTAGGAGCTTTACCCAAAATTCCTGACCCAAGAGCTTGACACCTTTACCAAGCCATTGTCCTTGGATGTCCAGAAGGCCTGTTGTTGTTCAGCTGTGTAAAGATGTGTGATTGAATGGGGTCCTGTAGGAACCAGAAAATCTAGAAAATCCCGGAATTTTATCAGTTTTTAATAGACCTCTACACAAACAAGAGCTGTCAGAGGACAGCACGCTCGGCTATTCGAGTGCTTGACAGTATAACGTAATCCATCAGGGGGAAATTCTTCATATTCAATAAGGTCAAGGTAATATAGTCATATTCTAAGTGGAAGAGGACCATAATTGAAACATATTCAGGGGACAAAAATTCCACTCGTCCGCTCGTATTGACGAGTGAAATCTTGAAAGGACGAGTGAATTTTCCTAAAGCTCTCGTCCTACAGGACGAGTGAAAAAAAGCTGATGTTAAAAATGAATTTTCTGACCAGTAAGACTATTTTTCATTTAATAAAATCATTTTCTAAAAGCATATCTATTCCGAAAGTAGAATGCGAATGAACCGGAAATTGTAATTGTAAATTTTATACAGCAGGTGCGTGTTGTTATGCGATGCTTGTGTCCTGAGTAAATATTTGCTTTTTGGTGTAAGCTTTGTGCGTACATGTTGACAGGGAACCATGCGACTGCAGTCTGCAGTCACTGTTAGTATTGACTTAAAGAATTATTTAAGCGCAAAGTACGGTTTAAAACCAGATTTAAACCAGTCTGAATTTCGTTTGAAAAATGTCTGCCATACGAGATTTCTTAAAAGGGGGCGGGGGAGATGTTCAAACGTCCGAAACGGAAAGCACGCGAGCATTAGAAAAAAAATTATTTTGTGTTCCTCATAAATAAAGTAACTTATTTCACTGCTTAGCAGTGATATACTTTAGGAAATTTTATAAGTCATATCAGCCCTTTGCAATCTTTATTTCACACATATTTGATGGACGAGTGCGTGTGTTTGCAGGACGAGTGAAAATTTTAATGCACTCGTCCTGCAGGACGAGTGCAGTTTATGAATATTTTTGTCCCCTGATATTGATCCCTTATGTTTTAAAGAAGTTGTACTTTATAGACGATTCTGAGTTCAGGTATATTTTCTACAATCTCTTTAACATTTGTAAAGACATAAAACAAACTAATAAGATTTTATTTTAAGTTTGATAGCAATAGCTTGGGTGGGATGGTTGGACAATCCTTCCAAAATAAAGTAAATAAATATTTGTGGATTTTTTTACTATGTTTCAAAGAAAAAAAAATCTTTTTGGGTGTGGGGGGGGGGGGGGTTGGGTGGGGGTAGAGAGAGGGGGTATAATGTGGGTGTGTGGTCATTTATTAGATGATCTTTCAAAAATAAAACAAGAGCGCCGCATGACGGAGCAATATACGCCCGATTCGTGTGCCATTGGAGATGATACACTGATGATTGATGTATTTGTTTTGGAAATAAGCAAAAAAAAATTTCAAAATTCGCGAAAAAAATAAACCCGATGAAAATATCGCAAAATAAAACTGGATAAAAATATTGCATAAAAATATTGCATGTGTTAATCGGTTGCATGTCTCCAATCAGACCTGACTGATATATAATCTATATACTACCTCTGACCAAGTTTGGTGAATTCAACTTGAACTAGAGCTTTGTCACTGAATGTGACTTATACCCCCATACCACTTTGACGCAGGATAAAAAGTTGTTTAAAAGTTTCGGATGAATACAATTTGAATTAGAGTCCGGACAAAGTGGCGCCGTTGAAAATGCACTAATTGACCCTATGACCTAGTTCTTGACCCGACATGACCCATATTCGAACTTGACCTAGATATCAACTAGTTGCAACTACTGACCAAGTTTGGTAAAGATCGGATGAATACAATTTGAATAAGAGTCCGGACAAAGTGGCGCTGTTGAAAATGGACTAATTGACCCTATGACCTAGTTTTTTACCTGGCATGACCCATATTCGAACTTGGCCTAGATATCAACTAGATGCAACTACTGACCAAGTTTGGTGAAGATAAGATTTATACAATTTGAATTAGAGTCCGGACAAAGTAAAATGCACTAATTGACCCTTTGACCTAGTTTTTGACCCAGCATGACCCATATTCGGACTTGACCTAGATATCAACTAGATGCAACTACTGACCAAGTTTGGTGAAGATCGGATGAATACAATTTGAATTAGAGTCCGGACAAAGTGGCGCCGTTGAAAATGCACTAATTGACCCTATGACCTAGTTTTTGACCCGGCATGACCCATATTCGAACTTGGCCTATATATCAACTAGATGCAACTGCTGACCAAGTTTGGTGAAGATCGGATGAATACAATTTGAAATAGAGTCCGGACAAAGTGGCCCCTTTGAAAATGCACTTATTGACCCTATGACCTAGTTTTTGACCCGGCATGACCCATATTCGAACTTGGCCTAGATATCAACTAGATGCAACTGCTGACCAAGTTTGGTGAAGATCGGATGAATACAATTTGAATTAGAGTCCGGACAAAGTGATGCCTTCCGCCCGCCGCCCGCCCGCCCGCCAAGGGGTTTCACATAATACGTCATAAGATTTATACAATTTGAATTAGAGTCCGGACAAAGTAAAATGCACTAATTGACCCTTTGACCTAGTTTTTGACCCAGCATGACCCATATTCGGACTTGACCTAGATATCAACTAGATGCAACTACTGACCAAGTTTGGTGAAGATCGGATGAATACAATTTGAATTAGAGTCCGGACAAAGTGGCGCCGTTGAAAATGCACTAATTGACCCTATGACCTAGTTTTTGACCCGGCATGACCCATATTCGAACTTGGCCTATATATCAACTAGATGCAACTGCTGACCAAGTTTGGTGAAGATCGGATGAATACAATTTGAAATAGAGTCCGGACAAAGTGGCCCCTTTGAAAATGCACTTATTGACCCTATGACCTAGTTTTTGACCCGGCATGACCCATATTCGAACTTGGCCTAGATATCAACTAGATGCAACTGCTGACCAAGTTTGGTGAAGATCGGATGAATACAATTTGAATTAGAGTCCGGACAAAGTGATGCCTTCCGCCCGCCGCCCGCCCGCCGCCCGCCCGCCCGCCAAGGGGTTTCACATAATACGTCCCGTATTTTATACGGGCGTATAAAAAGGAAAAAAATATTATTTTTTTTATTTATTTTGTTGTTTTTTTTTGGGGGGGGGGATTCTGGGGTGGGGCGTGGGGGATGGTTTTGGTGGAGTCATTGTGTTATGTCAGGTAAGTGTTGTTATGTCAAAGTATGAATCAAATCTGATCCTTAATAAAGAAGTTATGGCAATTTAATTAAAATTTATTAATTTGACCTTGAGTCAAGGTCATTCAAAGGTCAATGTCAAATTCAACTTGCCAGGTACAGTACCCTCATGATAATTAGAAAGTATTTGAAGTTTGAAAGCAATAGCCTTGATACTTAAAAAGTAAAGTGGATCTAAACACAAAATTTAACAAAATATTCCAAGTTACGAAGACAAAAAAGCGCCATAATTCCATTAAAATGCCAACCAGAGTTATGCAACTTGCCCTGTACAGTCCCCTTATGACAGTTTTCCATGTCTGAAAGCAATAGCTATGATACTTAAGGAGTAAAATGGACCAAAACACAAAACTTAACCAAATGTTTAATTATCTAAGTATAAAAGGGGCCATAATTCTGTCAAAATGCCATTAAGAGTTACATAACTTTGCCTGCACAGTCCCCTTACGATAGTTAGTGAGTGTTGCAAGTATGTAAACAATAGCTTTGATACTTTAAGAATAAAGTGAACCTAAACACAAAACTTCACCAAAGTTTCAATTTTCTACATATAAAAAGGGAACATAGTTCTTACAAAATGCTTGATATAGTTGTCTGCTCTTGATTATAGATTGTGGTCATGTTGGTCAAGATGTATGAAAAATATAAAAGCAATATTACAATGAACATAGAAAATATTTGATGTGGTACGCAAACTTTAACATAGATTTATCAATAGTATGCATATTCTAAGTGGAAAAAGAGCCATAATTCTTACAAAATGCCTGTTACAGTTGTCTGCTCCTGTTTATAGATTGGGGTCATGTTGGTAAAGAAGTATACTCAATATGAAAGCAATATGTTAAGGGACATAACAAATATTTGAGGTGGAACGCAAACTTTAACATAAATTTATCAATAATATGCATATTCTAAGTGAAAAAAGGACCATAATTCTTACAAAATGCTTTCACTTCTTTATATTGATAAAGTTGTCCGCTCTTATTTATAGGTTGGGTTCATGTTGCTTAAGAAGTATGCAAAATATGAAAGCAGAATCATTGAGAGAATGGACATGAACATTATTTCATGACCATTCAATTAACAAGTTATATGCTGACCATATCCCAAAGCAAAATATGTTTTTTTTTAATTCTTTGAAGAAAACAATATCTTCTAATCTGTATAAAAATACTATAAGCTAAAAGGTGTAATTGCTTTCTAGTCAAACAAGAATTTGTTATCATTGTGACAAAACTATCACCCAATGGTGCAAGTCATAATATGTCGCATGATGTTATAGATTGTCTAAGTGTTGTAATTTTCAGTGAAATATGATACAAAATTTAGATGCACAACCTCATATGAGAATGAAAATACCTGAAAGTTTGAATGCTGAACGTTGAATTTGTAAGTGAACACCCACAGGCCACAGACATTTACAAAGACCGACAGACATCCATCCAAGGTGATTCCTATATACCCCAATCATCACGGGGGTATAATGAATAAATATCTTCAGGGCATATTCTTACTCCAGCGGCATATTTGTATACTTAAAACTTGGACAGGTGGTTAATTTTAATTTATAGATATCCTTATTTAAAATAAATGCAGATAATTATTTCATAGAATGTTGACTGCATTTCAATGATTGTTAAAAAAAAATTAACCAGCATTTAATAGGCATTTTCTTTAATTTATGCAAGGGGAATTTTGTAAATATACATGTGAAAAACAAAACAAAAACCTTTTGGTTTAGAGGCTGAATTTTGGCACAAAAATGTATGAAAATATGCCCTGACCCTTTATGATTAAAACTGATATCAAATCAACTCTTATATGTATTTATTTACTCAGTTTGACCAATTTACAATTTAAAAACACAAAATTCCTGATCAGTAATATGAACTTTTCTACAAAAAGGTCAGCAAAAAGCTGATGTAACGTGAACTAAATGTGCAACTCTAAACTCATTAAAAACTGGGCTAAATGCATTTATAGCGTAAAGAGTTGTTCCAGATTTGCCTGTACAAACTAATCAGCCACGACACTTTCAGCTTTTATGGAATTCTTTGTTTTAAGGTATATTCGGAAAGTGTGGTCACAAATTAGCATGGGCAGACTTAACACGCTTTTGTGGGTAAAACACTTAAGGCACATGCATTAAGCCCTGTTTTCACAGAGCGCAGCTGAAATACTTCCTTTTTTTGTTGCTGCTGCTGCCATAGCCAGAGATTGTGTGAGTCTTGACGCCAAAGTCACCACCCTAAACCGGGAATGTAGGACAACGCTGCTCCTCAGGCGTCAGGTTCATATTATTGGAGAGCAACATATGGAGGTCAGTCACTTAAAGAGGCGAGTCACTCAGCGCCTGCTCTATCTGTGGATCAGATTGTTTCATCTCGAGTGACTCGTCGTGATGAAAGTGGAACTCACCAAGGCTCAGCTGATGGAAGTGTTGATTAAGCGCCTTGTGAGAAGATGTTAAAAGGTGGCGTGCTGAATTTCCTGAGCGAGTTGTAGTATAAGTGGATTGGGATTGCCTGAACATTCATGATGTTTGTCTTGTTTGCTTATAATGTTTTCTGCAAAGGAAATGGAAAGTTAACTAAAAATAGTGTTTTTAGTGACAAACAAATATGCCTTGACAATGTAAGTTGAAACACCTTACTAAACACTTTTTAATGCAACACATTGAGTCTATATTTTATATTTAGGACTGCATAATGATTTATTTTTCCCCAGTTAGCACTCACAATAGCATTGTTATAATGAATAACGCGCACCAACATGTTAAATCGAAATTTTGGGGTTTTAAACAGTGAGGAATACATGGTAAAGTACATTATGTAGCAAGTTGCCATATTTATCTGTACATTAAAAAACAGGAATAACTTAAGCACTTTTAGACGTGACACTTTACCACTTTAAATATGACGCAACACAACATTTTGCTAACGAATACTTAAAAATTTAGAATCAGTGCTATAAATATAAATGTTCAACTTATAGAGCTGAATAAGGAAATGAACTCAATGTCACAACCCATTCAAAACAGTATTTGTTTTGGCAATCATTTAATTGGGAATTAAGCCAGTAATTATAAAAAAATATAGAATAGACTTTTTGAGATTAGGAATGCTTTGACCAAATAAATAACACTGTAAGGTCTCACCTGAAGCTCAAGATGCAGAGATGACATTCTAGCCTCGCTGATATTGCTAAGGGCCCAGTTTGAGTTCTACCTAACATCAGGTTGAGAGCCAAAGGGCATACTGGACCACACAACAAAACTACTGTCATTTTTCAACGCCTTCTCAAGCGCCGACTCAATGCCAGGCTGTTTAGGATTGGAGTGGGAAGTTACAAACCCTGATGGGTTCATCTTTAGCATCTTGTTTCAGCTGTTGGTCGAACTTCCCCCCTGAGGCATGGCCATGGATGCTCTGAGTGTTCACAACAAAGTTGGTGCTGCCTTTCTATGTTAGCAACTGCGTCAAAAGTGCGTTCTCTTTGGACAGTTTGGACACTCGTGAGGACAAACCGGGACTGTCCGTAAAGTTACGACTGCCCAGTGGTAAGCATATGCTTCCGACTAAAACTCTACAAATATTCCTTGATTTTCTCTTGTTACTTTCCGTTGTATTGTTTGTCCCAAAAAGAATGGAACGAGTTATCCAACTTTGTATTTATCGTGATATTAGTTGTGAAGTCCAACATTGAGAACTGACTGTACATGTTGCCATAACTGCTGCAATAAGTCCTTGTGTCTGTAACTGTTGTCCCATCTCAGGCACTCGGGTCTAACAAACCAATCAGGCTCAAGTGCGGATCACTCGACACGAAAATTGTGGTTGTTGAGAACCATATGTGAAAACTCTATGTGCTCAAAATTTTCTATAGGAGGAATTTGTTCAACGATGCTGACCCTTTGAAGCTGGATGTCAAATGGGAGAAGCTAGGGGTCAGGGGAAAGGGTCGTGCTTGACTTGAGGCTTCTGCGGGCCCGACTGGTGCCGTTGCCGTACAAACTCTATATCAAAACCGGGGCTCTCCTGAAAACATGGGAAATATGAACTAGTAAAAAAGGTTTATATTACAATCTATAACAAACTATGTCTCTTGATAAGAGTTGAAGTTTTTCAGAGGCAAAACTTCATTCTCATGAATTTTGAACTTGGCATTTCACTGGTTCCTTGTCCAAAATAACATGACAATTGATTAAATCAAACCACATCGTACTCAAACATCATTTAAATTGTTGGTCAATACTTTATTAATATGTCGATTCATAATTAACATTTTAAACTTTTTTTGTAAGTGTCCGCTACAATGCAATCCCCAGCCATGGAAAGGCCGCGTCCCCCTACATCACTGGACTGTAATACGGCCAGCCTTTCACCAGACAGTTGTCTTCTTTGCTGAGCAGTAGCTGTAACGTTGAGCGAACCAATATGGAATATGCAAACTGCACAGGCTATCTGGGACAACACTTTACACACATGCATTAAGTCCTGTTTTCCCATGCAACCTTACATTGTTGCCATTGCATGCATGAAAACTAACTCTAAAGCTTTTATCACACTGTTCTGGGAATGAGGCCGGGGTCCTTCTTATTGAGAACAAATGCATTCTATGGAATCATATTTATAAGCTTTATTAAATATATCACAACTTTATAAAAACTCAAGGCCTTATGAGGATGACAGAAATTCTCGGGGTGTTGTGTAACTGAGGTTCCTGTATGATAAGTTGGAAAGCATCGAGCTGAAGAAGAGTTTGAGTTATCGAGCTGAAGAAGAGTTTGAGTTATTGATCCTCAAGTAAAACAAGTCCTGCTGTAAACATGATATACACAATAAAAGACGCCATTTTATGTTTTGTTAAATCATATCATTCTTGTCAATTTCATCTTTAACATTCTTAATACACAGGTTACACTGTAAACCATTATTATTTGAGGGACATTATTTATGTTGATTTTAAGGGTTCACTGATCCACAAATTTATCACACACAGAAAAGTAACTGACACAAATTCATCATTTATTTTTCTGAACTGAGAAATCCACAAAATAAACTAATAGGTCAGTAAAAGTCTTTTTTGACCACGAAATTTCGGATGAATATATATATGAGTTTACACTTTACAAACAAGTAAAGAGGATATTTTATCTTAAGTAAATTCATACTTTTCTTTTCCACCTCATCTTTTTTGCATTCTTAATACATAGGGAATACATAAGCAGGTCTTTTCCTGGCGTATTTATGGGTATGTGAAACGGACCCATACGCAAAGCGTTTTTCTTTCCTTAACAAGGGCTGTTTGTAAAACATGCATGCCCCAAATATGGGCTGTCAGTTGTAGTGGCAGCCATGGTGTTAATACGTTTTTTGTCACTGTGACCTTGACCTTTGACCTAGTGACCTGAAAATCAATAGGGATCATCTGCCAGTCATGATCAATGTACCTATGAAGTTTCATGATCCTAGGAGTAAGCAGTCTTGAGTTATCATCCGGAAACCATTTTACTGTGTCCAAGTCACCATGACCTTGACCTTTAACCTAGTGAGCTGAAAGTCATTGTACCTATGAAGTTTCATGATCCTAGGCATAAGTGTTCTTGAGTTATCATCCAAAAACCATTTTACTATTTCGAGTCACTTTGACCTTGACCTTTGACCTAGCGACCTGAAATTCATTAGGGGTCATCTGCCAGTCATGATAAATATACCTATGAAGTTTCATGATCCTAGGCCTAATTATTCTTGAGTTAACATCAGGAAACCATTTTACTGTTTCAAGTCACTGAGACCTTGACCTTTCACCTAGTGACCTGAAAATTTAAAGGAGTCATCTGCCAGTCATGATCAATGTACCTATGAAGTTTCATAATCTTAGGTGTAAGCATGCTTGAGTGAACATCCGGAAACCATTTTACTATTTCGAGTCACTGTGACCTTGACCTTTGACCTAGTGACCTGAAAATCAATAGGGGTCATCTACCAGTCATGTTCATTGTTCCTATGAAGTTTCATGATCTTAGGCGTAAGCATTTTTGAGTTATCATCCGGAAATCATTTTACCATTTTGAGTCACTGTGACCTTGACCTTTGACCTAGTGACCTGAAAATCAATAGGGGTCATCTGCCAGTCATGATCAATGTACCTATGAAGTTTCATGATCCTAGGCCTTAGCGTTCTTTAGTAATCATCAGGACACTATCTGGTTGACGGACAGAAGGACCGACAGACTGACAGGCCGACATGTGCAAAACAATATACCCCCTCTTCTTCAAAAGGGGGGCATAATAAGTGCCTTATGATTAATATGTCTCAATTATATTTCAATAAGATCTAAAAAAAAGTATATTACTAGCATAATATGTTTTATTCTTTTAATTTTAAGTATTAGAAATAGTTATATTAAATTTGTTTTTCTGAAATCAATGGACTTTTCGCACGAAAAAAATAAAAATCCCAAAATTGCATTTTTTCCCAAATTGGCCATGAAAAGGCCTGATAATTAAAACGTCTTTGTTACCTTCTGTGTATTCAGGTCATCCTTGTCCACCACATCCTCAGCATCCTTGTCCTGACTCAGCAGCGACTGGAGCAGCAAAATAGCTTGATGTTTTTCTTGTATGTATATTTAGGACTCACACAAATTGATATAAATGTAATGAAACTCAATAACAGATGTTCAACAGCATAAAATATGGCAAATTAATAAATCTCACGTGAAGTGTTACCTTTCTGTAAACATTGCGTAAAATATCAATATATGCTCCTCCAAAGATTACTTAAACAATATTTTATTTAAAAAATATTCATCCATATACATTTCTTAAATGGCATGGTGTTTATAGAAATGAAAGTCTAAAAATAGCCTCAGTTGCTATGTACATGTGCATCTATGTACAAATATGAAATTTTCAGTTGAAATGCTTTGTTTTTTCATGCACAGTTTACAAGAACTAAATGTTAGGACCATAATGACACAAATGTTATGACAACATAACATAATATGCATTAGATCTAATGTTAAAACAAAAACCCTCACATTGTATAATCAGATAACAATATGTTCACATAAATTATTTGTATCTTTTAACTACACACTACAATGTTGGTATGCTAAACAACACATTGTCATTGAAATACTAATCACTAATGTTGTATTGTAACATCACACACTTCTATGTTCGTATGCTAAACAATTAACACATTGTCATTAAAATACTAATCACTAATTACAACAACTCATACATACATGTACACACTATTCCACTCTGAACACCAGGATGTTGTCACTCAACATCAGTCCCACAATGATTGATGATGTAGTGCTGCTGTAGCAGACTGACCATGGGTACCCCACTTCATCCTCCCCAGTAGCAAGATTAGCCAGCTTACTCTCTCCCTCCCAGCCCACCTGTAGTACAGTGTGGGACCTGTATCCACAGACCAGCACCTGGCCTGCAGGGGTCACATGTAGACAAGTTGGGCTGCGTAGTGCTGGGTCTGTGTATGTAGCCAGGAGTGTGCCATCCCTGGCCAGGGTGAGAAGCTTGTGCTTGTAGTAGCTGATGATGTACAGCCTGTCTCCTGTGGGACTCACAGCACACTTGTATACTGCAAAACAGAGTAACATCAAGATATTGAATTACTGTAAATGTTAAATAATATTATTAAACATACTGCAGTGATATTGTATTACATATGTGTTGGTTGTTATAAATAGACAATAAACATATGTTAACATATGCATACATTTGAATTATTTAATAGTTATGTGTGGCAATAAATGTCAGTGTTATTGTGTAAAAGTGATATGTTGAAATGCGACTGGTGAGGTAGAAATGAAGTGTTATATACACTTACACAGATGAAATCATTACAAAGATGAAAATAATTACACAGTTCAATCAACATGTGTATATGATTGTTACTTTTTGCTGCAAAAATGTATTTACGAATATGATAACAATGTACTGACATATAAGAAAATTGACACAAGACATAATTTTTTATTATTATTGTGCAGTGGTACGACTGTAATTGTGTCTGAAAAGTGCTTATAACTAGAAAAATAATTTGGCAAACAACCAATACTGACACTTTTCTATCTAGTAGTGTTGCTTAACAATATAAAAAAAGACAGTTTCTAAAAATTGTTAATTACATTTACGTACATTTTTTGTAACACTTCTAAAGATCCAAATTCAAAAATTTAAAGAGCATCTTTTTTATACCATGTTATGAGATTTGTTCATGTATTAAAGATATTGTACATGTAAAGTATTTGTACAAACATAATGAAGACCAGGTCAGAAAGTGTCTCTTTCCCAGGAACTCAGTTTCTATTTATAGACATGCCATGTAGTGACAATTAAAATGCTTCATAACTCATGTTTATAAATCAATAATACTGAAAATCTGTCTGGCTATAGCAACAATCAATAAACATATACATTATACACATTTACACTTTCTCAGTTATACATATGATATCAGGATGAGTCCTCTATGATTCTTACCTGTATCAGGACCTGACACATCCTCATACAGTATGCAGACCAGATTCCCACTCAGTGAGTACTTGTACAGTGCTTTACGTGAAGTGATGAACAGGTCCATTTGGTGGTGGGCGATACCTTTACAATCATGTTCTAACTGAACCTTCCTCGCTGGCACCAGCTGGGTTTTGTTTACTGTGATAAACTGGATCCCATGATTCACAGACACTGCAACCTCACTGGGTGTGATAACACACATGTCCCATGGCCAAGCAGTCACACCACAGTGACTCACCACCTGAAACTGCTGGTTCAGAAGCTTGACTTTCTGATTACCGCTGTCTGCAACCAGGACCTGTCCATCTGGGAGGACACAGATGGCATTGATTAAGCATGTTTCTGAATCACTCGGTATGAACACATTGTGCTCAGACTTTCCCTTGACAGTGAACACCTTGGCAGGATTACCCTGCACTGATATCCTTGACGGTGATTTTAACCACTCAGGGATGGGTCTGAAAGGATAAAATGAACATACAAGTCACACAAGTTAAAACATTTGAAAATTGAATATGAAGTTTTGATCATTGTCTTCATATTAATAGAGAAACAGAATAGTGTTTTAGGAATAAACTGCTAAACATATCTGTTAGTGTTTTAACAAATAATTGTACTCAATTTACCTTAATATACATAGCATTGTAAAAATTAAACACAAAATGTTATGTAGTGTTATACTTTAAATACTAAACCATTTATACTCAATGAAACAGTGTTATACAGCTTATATTTCACAAACCAGGTCATCAGGTACAAACAAATAGGGTCAATACCTTTGCTACAATGATGGAACAAGCAATTCTTAACAAATAACATGTTTGTGTAGACATTATATGAAGTAAGCAGAGGTCTGCACAGTTACAAACCTTACTTTTCCATACTCTACCCTGTAAATATATTCTTTTATCAGAACAACAAATATTCGGTCCTTCCATCACCATCATCGTAATATAAAATATGGTTTCAGGGACATTTTTTTTTAGTTATTTAAATTATATAAGTACAGCAGTTTTTTCCCCATTGGCATGATTTAATAAAAAAAACAACTTTGCTGTAACAAACCAAAAATTGAAATTTTGGGCCTTTTTGTTTCAGCAAAAAAGAAATTATTTTGAGAACAAGGGCTGTTTGTAAAACATGCATGGCCCCCATATGGGCTGTCAGTTGTAGTGGCAGCCATTGTGTGAATACGTTTTTTGTTACTGTGACCTTGATCTTTGACCTAGTAACCTGAAAATCAATAAGGTCATCTGCCAGTAGTGCTGCAACAATATACCGGTTTATCGGTATATATCGCAATATGCAATCCGCATATAGTATTGCGATACGATTTTCATCATACCGGTACGAACATTTTACAAAAATTCATTCACATTTCGTCCAGAAAAGCCATTCGAAATAATGATAACAAGGTAAACAAAACAAAGCCGTGAAAAAAAAAATTCCATTAAAATAGCATTCTGAAAGTGTATCATACGGAGTAGCGTTGTTACATCGGAGCATTCGTTCTATGCTTTTGAACAGATTATTGTTGAATTAATTGCGCACAGCTGTTAATGTTTTGTTCAATTCTGAATTGAGCATTATTAAATGTGTATTCCGAATTTCGGAATTACGCTTCCAAATTTTAATGCTAATGCGACAATAAAAAATTCTAGCGTCAAATAAAAAGTGCTTTATCCTTTGTCTCAATAAAAAGCGCGCGAAAATTATACAGACATGTAGAACGTGGCATGGAAAGTATGGGTGTATTTTGTGTTGTATAAAAACGGGAACATCACATCAGGTGAATTACGAGTGTTCAGTGGAAAAAAACGACCCGGTTGGACGTTATTTCATCACATCTTTAAATAGTAACCAACGCCAAAATGTATTTGATACTTAAGAAAATTGCGAATGTTTGTGTTTCTTGTTATTCTTACGCACATTTATAGTAAATATATACCAGAATTTGCTTTAAAACTGGAATATACGGGATTATCGGGTAATTGGCAAGTTATAATTTTGGTACAAGTTAGCAATATATTGCGATATATTGCAATACGGGTTTTTGAACTGACAATATATTGCAATACGTTTTTTTGAATATTGTTGCAGCACTATCTGCCAGTCATGATCAATGTACCTATGAAGTTTCATGATCCTAGGCCTAATTATTCTTAGTTTTCATTAGGGAACCATTTTACTGTTTCGAGTCACTGTGACCTTGACCTTTGACAGAGTGACCTGAAAATCTAAAGGGGTCATCTGCCAGTCATGATCAATGTATCTATGAAGTTTCATGATCCTAGGCCTAAGCATTCTTGAGTTATCATCCGGAAACCATTTTACTATTTATGAGTCACCGTGACCTTGACCTTTGACCTAGTGACCTGAAAATCAAAAGGGGTCATCTGCCAGTCATGATCAATGTACCTATGAAGTTTCATGATCGTTTTAAGTTTTAAGATCGTTTCATGATCGCCTAAGCGTTCTTGAGTTATCATCCGGAAACCATCTGGTGGACGGACCGATGGACGGACGGACGGACCGACATGTGCAAAACAATATACCCCCTCTTCTTCGAAGGGGGGGGGGGGGGCATAAAAAGTGCAACTATCAGGCATTACATTCTGCAGCTGCATAATCATGTCAATAAATTTAAGTTTAACCTCATATGCCTTACAGTTTAATGACATACATCTTCAATTCTCTTTGTAATATTGTTTTATATACTATTGGAGTTTTCCTTCATTATGCAAATATGATTGAGTGTGATATAAAATAATACTGGCAGCCATTGTGTGAATATGACTTTTGTCACTGTGACCTTGACCTTTGACCTAGTGACCTGAAAATCAATAGGGATCATCTGCAAGTCACGATCAATGTACCTACGAAGTGTCATGATCCTAGGCAAAAGCGTTCTTGAGTTATCATCCGAAAATCATTTTACTATTTCGGGTCACCATGACCTTGACCTTTGACCTTGTGACCTCAAAATCAATAGGGGTCATCTGCGAGTCATAATCAATCTACCTATGAAGTTTCATAATCCTAGGCATATGCGTTCTTGAGTTATCATCCGAAAATCATTTTACTATTTCGGGTCACCATGACCTTGACCTTTGACCTAGAGACCTAAAAATCAATAGGGGTCAGCTGCGAGTCATGATCAATCTACCTATAAAGTTTCATGATCCTAGGCATATGCGTTCTTGAATTATCATCCGAAAATCATTTTACTATTTTGGGTCACTGTGACCTTGACCTTTGACCTAGTGACCTAGTGACCTCAAAATCAATAGGGGTCATCTGCGAGTCATGATCAATCTACCCATGAAGTATCATGATCCTAGGCGTATGCGTTCTTGAGTTATCATCCGGAAACCATTTTACTATTTCGGGTCACCGTGACCTTGACCTTTGACCTGGTGACCTCAAAATCAATAGGGGTCATCTGCGAGTCATGATCAATCTACCTATGAAATTTCATGATCCTAGGTGTATGCGTTCTTGAGTTATCATCCGGAAACCATTTTACTATTTCGGGTCACCGTGACCTTGACCTTTGACCTAAAGACCTCAAAATCAATAGGGGTCATCTGCGAGTCATGATCAATCTACCCATGAAGTTTCATGATCCTAGGCGTATGCGTTCTTGAGTTATCATCCGGAAACCATTTTACTATTTCAGGTCACCGTGACCTTGACCTTTGACCTAGTGACCTCAAAATCAATAGGGGTCATCTGCAAGTCATGATCAATGTACCTATGAAGTTTCATGATCCTAGGCCCAAGCGTTCTTGAGTTATCGTCTGACAACCACCTGGTGGACGGACTGACCTACCGACCGACCAACATGAGCAAAGCAATATACCCCCACTTCTTCGAAGAGGGGCATAATAAAGCCTAGGCATGTATAATCATTGTGACCAGAGGAACAGGAATTTAACAAAAATTGTAAAAGCCTACATTTATACAATACATTTATGTTACTCATCTGGTCTTTATGCCTTCACACATGATTTTTAAAAGTTATTTGTTGTATAAGTACTTATAAAGCAAGTGACATACCTTGCCCCAATGCTGGACGGAGTATATGGTTTCAGGCTATTGTCTGATGTACGTCTGGATGAATGCGGGTCATCTGCTGGTTTTAAGCTTGCCCCAATGCTGGATGGAGTATATGGTTTCAGGCTATTGTCTGATGTAGAACTGGTGAAGCCATGATATACATCTCTGGTATTGTTATCCTGTAAATTACATTAAACAAGAATTATGAAAATGCCACCTTGTGGGATTTATCTGTGATTCCATCATTTTGTTCTTTGTTCAATAATAAGAGTTCAACTGACAGTATGTTCTGTATTATAATTATATCTATATATCATTTAGCAATTAAGGTCTACCATGAACATGTCTAGGTATAGGAGGCACTTGTTTAACATCTATCATCATGGTTACCTGGAAACTTTCGTTCCAGTAAAAGCCAAAGGGACTTAACTTGTCATGTGTGTAATTTTGGATAGACGAATAGCGTGCGCCATGATCAGTGGCAGATAAAGTACCATGGAGACCCAAAGGCAATTAAAATTTTTGGGCCGCATCCAAGGCCCCTTCTCAAACTAGTGCCTACTAGAATTCCCATGCCACTTGTCAGCCTGGTGCCTACTAGAATGTACATGCCCCTTGACAGCCTGGTGCCTACTAGAATGACAGGCCCCTTGACCACCTGGTGCCTATTAGAATGACAGGCCCCTTGACAGCCTAGTGCCTACTAGAATGCCCAGGCCCCTTGACAGCCTGGTGCCTACTAGAATGCCCGTGCCCCTTGACAACCTGGTGCCTATTAGAATGACAGGCCCCTTGACAGCCTGGTGCCTATTAGAATGCCCGTGCCCCTTGACAACCTGGTGCCTACTAGAATGTACATGCCCCTTGACAGCCTGGTGCCTACTAAAATGCCCATGCCCCTTATCAACCTGGTGCCTACTAGAATGCCCGTGCCCCTTGACAACCTGGTGCCTACTAGAATGTACATGCCCCTTGACAGCCTGGTGCCTACTAAAATGACAATGCCCCTTGTCAGCCTGGTGCCTACTAGAATGCCCGTGCCCCTTGTAAGCCTGGTGCCTATTAGAATGACAGGCCCCTTGACAGCCTGGTGCCTATTAGAATGACAGGCCCCTTGACAGCCTGGTGCCTACTAGAATGCCCATGCCCCTTGACAGCCTGGTGCCTACTAGAATGCCCGTGCCCCTTGACAACCTGGTGCCTATGAGAATGACAGGCCCCTTGACAGCCTATTGCCTACTAGAATGCCCATGCCCCTTGACAGCCTATTGCCTACTAGAATGCCTGTGCCCCTTGTCAGCCTGGTGCCTATTAGAATGACAGGCCCCTTGACAGCCTGGTGCCTACTAGAATGCCCATGCCCCTTGACAGCCTGGTGCCTACTAGAATGCCCATGCCCCTTGACAACCTGGTGCCTTCTAGAATGTACATGCCCCTTGACAACCTGGTGCCTATTAGAATGATAGGCCCCTTGACAGCCTGGTGCCTATTAGAATGCCCGTGCCCCTTGACAACCTGGTGCCTTCTAGAATGTACATGCCCCTTGACAGCCTGGTGCCTATTAGAATGCCCATGCCCCTTGTCAGCCTGTTGCCTACTAGAATGCCCATGCCCCCTTGTCAGCCTGGTGCCTATTAGAATGCACGTGCACCTTGTCAGCCTGGTGCCTATTAGAATGACAGGCCCCTTGACAGCCTATTGTCTATTACAATGCATGTGCACCTTGTCAGCCTGTTGCCTATTAGAATGCCCGTGCCCCTTGACAACCTGGTGCCTTCTAGAATGCCCATGCCCCTTGTCAGCCTGGTGCCTATTAGAATGCCCATGCCCCTTGTCAGCCTGGTGCCTATTAGAATGCCCATGCCCCTTGTCAGCCTGGTGCCTATTAGAATGACAGGCCCCTTGTCAGCCTGTTGCCTATTAGAATGCCCGTGCCCCTTGACAACCTGGTGCCTATTAGAATGCCCATGCCCCTTGACAGCCTATTGCCTACTAGAATGCCCATGCCCCTTGACAGCCTGGTGCCTACTAGAATGCCCATGCCCCTTGTCAACCTGGTGCCTATTAGAATGCACGTGCACCTTGTCAGCCTGGTGCCTATTAGAATGCCCATGCCCCTTGTCAGCCTGGTGCCTATTAGAATGCCCATGCCCCTTGTCAGCCTGGTGCCTATTAGAATGACAGGCCCCTTGTCAGCCTGTTGCCTATTAGAATGCCCATGCCCCTTGTCAGCCTGGTGCCTACTAGAATGCCCATGCCCCTTGACAGCCTGGTGCCTATTAGAATGACAGGCCCCTTGACAGCCTATTGCCTACTAGAATGCCCATGCCCCCTGACAGCCTGGTGCCTACTAGAATGCCCATGCCCCTTGTCAACCTGGTGCCTATTAGAATGCACGTGCACCTTGTCAGCCTGGTGCCTATTAGAATGCCCATGCCCCTTGACAGCCTGGTGCCTACTAGAATGTCCATGCCCCTTGACAACCTGGTGCCTACTAGAATGTCCATGCCCCTTGTCAACCTGGTGCCTATTAGAATGCCCATGCCCCTTGTCAACCTGGTGCCTACTAGAATGCCCATGCCCCTTGTCAACCTGGTGCCTATTAGAATGCCCATGCCCCTTGTCAACCTGGTGCCTACTAGAATGCCCATGCCCCTTGACAGCCTGGTGCCTATTAGAATGCCCATGCCCCTTGACAACCTGGTGCCTACTAGAATGCCCATGCCCCTTGTCAACCTGGTGCCTATTAGAATGCCCATGCCCCTTGTCAACCTGGTGCCTACTAGAATGCCCATGCCCCTTGACAGCCTGGTGCCTACTAGAATGTCCATGCCCCTTGTCAACCTGGTGCCTATTAGAATGCACGTGCACCTTGTCAGCCTGGTGCCTATTAGAATGCCCGTGCCCCTTGACAACCTGGTGCCTATTAGAATGACAGGCCCCTTGACAGCCTATTGCCTATTAGAATGCCCAGGTCCCTTGACAGCCTGGTGCCTATTAGAATGCCCATGCCCCTTGACAGCCTGTTGCCTACTAGAATGCCCGTGCCCCTTTACAACCTGGTGCCTATTAGAATGACAGGCCCCTTGACAGCCTATTGCCTATTAGAATGCCCAGGCCCCTTGACAGCCTGCAGTGCCTTCCCCAGGAATTTGTTCAGGCGCCCCAGGGCCGATCGGGGTTGGGTTGGGGAGGGGTGTCCCCTCCCGACGTGGATTTTTTTAAAATTTAACGTGTCAATGCACGTTCTGTGGTGCGTTATAACTAAAAGAAAAACAGCGTCAAAAGACGTCATTTGGTGCGCTATGACTCTTCAAAACAAGGGCTGTTTGTAAAACATGCATGCCCCCCATATGGGCTGTCCGTTGTAGTGGCAGCCATTGTGTGAAAACGATTTTTGTCACTGTGACCTTGACCTTTGACCTAGTGACCTGAAAATCAATAGGGGTCATCTGCGGGTCACGATCAATGTACCTATGAAGTGTCATGATCCTAGGCAAAAGCGTTCTTGAGTTATCATCCAAAAATCATTTTACTATTTCAGGTCACCGTGACCTTGACCTTTGACCTTGTGACCTCAAAATCAATAGGGGTAATCTGCAAGTCATAATCAATCTACCTATGAAGTTTCATGATCCTAGGCGTATGCGTTCTTGAGTTATCATCCGAAACCCTTTTACTATTTCGGGTCACTGTGACCTTGACCTTTGACCTAGTGACCTCAAAATCAATAGGGGTCATCTGCGAGTCATGATCAATCTACCCATGAAGTTTCATGATCCTAGGCGTATGCGTTCTTGAGTTATCATCCGGAAACCATTTTACTATTTCGGGTCACCGTGACCTTGACCTTTGACCTAGTGACCTCAAAATCAATAGGGGTCATCTGCAAGTCATGATCAATCTACCCATGAAGTTTCATGATCCTAGGCGTATGCGTTCTTGAGTTATCATTCAAAAACCATTTTACTATTTCTGGTCACCGTGACCTTGACCTTTGACCTAGTGACCTCAAAATCAATAGGGGTCATCTGCGAGTCATGATCAATGTACCTATGAAGTTTCATCATCCTAGGCCCAAGCGTTCTTGAGTTATCGTCTGACAACCACCTGGTGGACGGACAGACCGACCGACAGACCGACATGAGCAAAGCAATATACCCCCTCTTCTTTGAAGGGGGGCATAAAAATCCCCCAGTCATTTAAAAATATATATTTTTTTATATTGTTTAATTGTTTTAAAACTTTTCCGCACAGATAGTTAAGTCCCGACTCGAACGATTCCCCAATACATCCGTTTCAACCCGACTCTATTACTGTATACTTACTATTTTTCAAGTTTCTATTTATTACCCAATAATCCCGTTTATTCCGTTTTTATCAATCTCTTTCTGGTAAATATTAACGATAAAAGCTTTCAGTTATTTATTTAACACAAACCTTGCCATTTTTTAAGTGACTATTTATAGATTTGATGAAATATTGCCTCTGAATATACTTCAATCCCCTGACCTGTTGTGTGCTTGTTAAAACGCTCAATACACGCCATTTGTATGCAATAAACGCGACGTTGTACATGCTGCATACTTTTCGCGCTCTTTTTAATTGAGAAAAAGATTCGACACAAAATAAATTTGCACTGCTAATTTGAAGCAAAAATATTTAACATTGCGGTAACATTTACATTCGGAAGTGTGTTTCGGATTAAAAACGCTTTAACATCGACTTACGGGAATGGGTTTCGGATTACAAATTTAATTATTCCCATTTGAGATTTCAACAAATATTAACCGTTGCGTTATAAATTCAACGATAATTTGTTTAAACACTTTACGAGTCGAATAAATGTTTCGACGGAATTATGCATGAAATTCACGTTGTCCACGAGGATCACGGCCGGTTGCCATCATCAGTGTTCTTACTATCGATTATCGGACGAAACATTTACAAGTGTGCGTAATTAATTCAACGAAAATTTGTTAAAGCGCATAACGTGTTGAATAAATGTCAGAAAAATGAGGTGAATCAGTTCTATAAATGGACATGTTGAAATATACATGTACTGGAATTAAATAAATTGTTATCACATAATTGTAACCGGGAGTCATTTGTACAACTTACTCGCTATATTAATTAATTGTTTACCACTTGCAATTAATTTCTCGTATTAATTATGAGTCATAGGTAACACTTGTTTACAGTAAAAAGGTGTGATGATGATGCCCGAAACCGTCTTTAATGTTCTGTACTGTACTAATTACCGATTTTATATTACTCAAATGGTACAACTTCTTGCTAATCTAGCTGCGATAAACTCTTACTTCATGCCCGATGTCAATCAAGAATAATGGTCGATAGTTAACCCCGCCCTCATAAGCATTCGCATAACCGATTGGACGATGAACTTCACAGTTTGATGACTGGAAAGTTACCAGATACATCCTTGTCAGCATTTAAATGACCGTGTAATATGGCTAGAATAATGGATACGCGCGTCATGCTATTCTCTTATCAGTGGATTATCCATTACCCCATGTGGTGTTTATGGCGATGACATGTGAAAGTAGGTACCGAGTGCTCTTTTAAAACAGGGAATATTGATACAACTGATAGGGAAACCTTGATTTTTTGGACAATCTCCACTTTCTTTTACTAAAGAATACACTGATCAGAAAATTTCTAAAATGGCCTGGGGAAGACCCTGAGCCTGGTGCCTACTAGAATGCCCGTGCCCCTTGACAACCTGGTGCCTACTAAAATGTCTATGCCCCTTGTCAGCCTGGTGCCTTCTAGAATGTCCATGCCCCTTGACAGCCTGGTGCCTACTAGAATGTCTATGGCACTTGACAGCCTGTTGCCTACTAGAACGCATATGCCACTAGACAGCCTGGTGCCCGCTAGAACGCCAGTGCCCAGTCAATATTTTCGCAAATGGCTCAAATGGCGAACGACAGCGCGAGCCCTGTTGCACCCCTTTGATGTAATGGTGTAGTTCAAAATGGCTGCTGCGAAGCGAATACCAAAGATTAAGTTGACAATTTGCACAGGAAAAGTTTTGTTCTGCTCTAAACTCGTTTATTAAAGGCACCCCCTACTTAAAGAAAACATTGGCAGATAAAAAAGTGTGTATAATATTCGTAAATTTATGGTACACTCTTTTAATTAAGCCGACCAGTGGCAAGGCTTGCAAGAAATAAACTATGTCCTTTAATAGGTATAAAATATCATTATAATACTGTAATACAACATAATAATTATCATGCTAGAAATTTACGGAGACAATCAATGGAGAATGTATATTCACGATGTCATGCAGGGGCCAAATTAGTCGTAGGACCCATAGGCAGTTTCCTTATCTGTCAAATGGCTAATCCTGGACTGGGTCCATCCTTAAACTTTTTTATTGAATTGTATTTATATTTCTAAGAACACACAGTAAAATGTCTATATATGTATATATGTTTTTTATTTACAATTAAGTAATCTTTGTTTGCATTTTAAAGCACACCACTTTTGATAAATAATGTCCTCTTGTTTTGTGCAAGTGTTTATTTTAATATTTTCTATTTTTGGCACAAAATATTGAGTGCCAATTATCCAAAAGTGAAACATCTTATATAACAATATTGATGTCTATCACCAGTGTTGTTTATTTCTCACCATTAAGGAAAGGGGCCGGGTCCCTTTGGATTGGGAAATATTGCGTCCTTTTGACTAAAAACGGGAAATTAATGTTGCTGTTTTTATGCTTTAAATACATTCCAACAATGTTATTTGAAATGTATTATAATAATCTATAGTAAACACACACCATCATTTTAATTAAAACAACTGCATTCAAAATTCAGATGCCTTGACCTGAATGATGCATTGAATTATTTGTGTTGGCAGCGTAGTGAAATAAGATCTTTTCAAACAGCTCTACAGTCAAGTAAGCTCTTTAGCATTGCATTTAGAGTGGCTGGTTTCAATGCGGGAGACACTGGTTCAATGCCCCATTGGTGCTGAGATTTTTTTCTTTTAAGCAGGCAAGCGTGTTGTGATGACTTTGAATTCATTGAAACAAATTAAAAAGAAGCGCTGCACTTGATTGATAACTGCTTTTATTTATAAAGGATTTGAAATGTAAACTTTTCATCAATGTATAAATCTAAATTTAACAAGAGCTGTGTTTGTGAAACACAATGCCCCATACTTCGCTTTGAAGCCATATATTTGACCTTTGACCTTGAAAGATGACCTTGACCTTTCACCAATCAAAATGTGCAGCTCCATGAGATACATATGCATGCCAAATATCAAGTTGCTATCATCAATATTGCCAAAAATTATGACCAAGGTTCAAGTTTTGGAATTTGGGACAGAATGACAGACAGACAGACAGACAGGCCAAAAACAATATACCCCCCATCATTCAATCTGGAGGCATAAAAACAAATGAAAGGAGAGAAATGCATAAAAAGTAATCTCTATGTACAGTACACTCCACGCGTTTTCCCCAATTTCCCTCAATACGCCGCGTGCATTAACGCCGAGGGCGATTAAGAAAATTGCGATACGCGGCGTTTGCATGATTTTGGACGCTGCATTGAACGATCGGCAAAATTGATAAGCCGACGCGGTGGCCCTCCGCATTGGCAACACGGGAAAACTCCGTGTTTTACGATATAACGATCAATTTAACTTTGTTTGACTTTCAAATAAAATTACATTTATTACAAGTACATACATTTATTTATTTAAATATATATATATATAATATACCATTAAATAAACAACAACTAAGATAGATCGATCCCCACGTGGTTGTAGAAGTAGTTGTATAGAAAACTCGTTGATTTTTGACAAACAAAACATTGTCTTTAAACTTATACTTACCAATTAATATAATCAGTTTGCAACATTGTTTTTTTTTATAATTTAATCCAAAGTGTTCATGTAAGCAGGTGTTTTTTCTATACTGAACATGTAAACAAATGACCAAGGACCCTAAAAGTCTCGCAAATCCGTATGAATTGACAGTTCGACGTTATCAAAGGAAAGCCGCTTCCTGTCTAAAGGCATAACTTACTCAAGTAACCACGTTCAACGAATGCATTTTAATTGTCGGAACAAAGTCGATTCTCTGCTCACTAATGCATTTATTTTCTCTTTGTAGGTAGGTTATTCAATTGATTGCTAAAAGAAGGTGATAACTATTGAGTTGATAGTTGCATTAAATATTCACAGTTGTATTCTAATTGCTTCGACATTCAAAACAATGTTTACCAGTAATTATGGACCAAATCGGCAGAGTGACATTCACACAAGTTAATCCCTTTTGTCAAAACACCGCAGACAGCAGTCTACACAATAGGTCAGTAGACAAGCTTTGCGTGTTTTCATAACGTCAAACACTTAATCCAGTTCCGCCCAGATGTCTTCTTTAATCAGTTTACAGTACAATTACTGTTAAAATAATTACTCTACTAAAATACCGTAACCATAAAGATTCGGCGTGTTCAATTTGAAATTATTTTGTAGGAAATATCAACTTATTCGCGATATAATTTTGTTAAAAAATACCTAAGAAACTTTTAACCAAAATCAACAGAATTAAGTATTCTCTGCGCTACAACGTTTGTATCAAAAAAACAATACACGCACGCTTTGCAGGAGTATACCTTGACCTTGTACATTGCAGCATAATTTTCGTGCGCTTTTGTCGGGAAATATACATGATGACTGTATATTGGAAGCATTTATTAACGTCGTGTTAACATTAAAAATGGTTGTGTGTTTCGGATTACTTATTATTACGGAACATTTATCATTGGGTTATATGTGTTATGATTTATATATTAATTTGTCAAAACGCTTGACATGTCTTATATTCATTCATATTGTAGACGTACCTGTGAATTAAAAAACATAATTTTCATACGTATTAATTTTCTACACAATTATCTTTATTTTTATACAGTATTTAAACAATATTTAATAACAATGTTTTATTTTTTGGCATTTCCAGTAGCACACTGCTAACGCGGTGTTGCGCGGCGGTCGCTGATAAGAACGGAAATTGTCTGCATTTACCGACTAGGCTAAAGTAATACACGCCGCATGTATAAGCGAACTCGGCAGAACGCCGAGTTTTACCTTGCGTTTAAACTTCGCATAAACACTCGCTAGCACGAAAATAACCGCGGAGTGAGCGAGTTTTTTGGGGAAAACGCGTGGAGTGCACTGTACATGTACTAGTGGTGTTAAGGCAAGGTTTTAAATAAACCTGAATGCCTTGTATTGCCTCTATAAAAATCATTGCGCTGTAGAATAAAGTACAAGGAACCTTTACAAACATATACAACAGAACCTGCCTGAACTATAGTAATTTACAACGCTTTATAGCAACATATACAATAGAACTTGCCTGAACTATAGTAATATACAACTCTTTATAGTAACATATATAACAAAACCTGCCCGAACTATAGTAATTCAAGGGCAAATAACTCTTGCACATCTTCACGTTATGGTGATAAATAAAGTTTTAATTTAATCGCTTGAAATTTTTCTAGGAGAAGTTAGGTCTTAAAAATATATGTTGAAAAGCCGACCGACTGACCAACATAATGACTCAAATACACCTCCTCTTTGAAGCTGTATACTTGAAACCTTCACATACCTATATAACCGTGTAACATAATTCAAATAAGGAAGCGCATGTTTTCATAATTGCAATGCCTTATTACAACTTATTCATAATTGCAAAGCAGTATTACAGGTGTATGCATCCGCATATCTGTGTTTTTATCTTATTACAAGTACTTCTCCATGTGATAGATGTTCTGTTTTATTTTGTTATTACTAACTCTTGATTTGAGTTTAGAAAAAAAACATAAAAATTTAATTCTGGGTATAAAAACACATACAATAAATTAATCCAAAAATATATATCAATGTAAGGACTGATTTGAATTTCAGTTTCCAAGCAGTGATATCATATACATGTATCATATTACCAGTTTGATCAGTGCTTTCACACTCTCTTGAACGCAATCAAGCATGATCTAAATCCTAAAGTGAAACTTTTGTTTCAAGGACAAATCCTCTTAAAACTAGCCCAATTTTCCGGTCTTGTTTTACCGGTATGTCAATGTAGAAATTCATTCATATGAAAACATCTTCATATTACGTGAGTCGCATGTTATAGCAAGCACACTGCACGCCGCATACTGCCGGACATAAGGTGATCACAATAGTTGGCTTGAGCTAAAATGTTTTGAAATTCCCACATACATAAAATACAAAACAATTAATGCATGTTAAACATATTTATGAAGAAAAGTTTAGGAGAATATCTCCACACAAGTCTGTGTCTCAGTGCTCCAGCTAGGATTTGAAAATGGCAGGGCGGGGGTGGGGTGGGGGGGCTTTTTTGTCGAAAGGTCACTTTGAACGCCCAGCATTTTGTCAAAAGGGCACTTTCGAGCGCGTAGTCGTTTCAGGAATGCATGTTAATTTATATGTAATTAGTAATTGTTTAAATATATTATTCCCATTATTATTAAAACATTATTAAACCATTCAAATACAATGTCTACAATGAGGAATAAATTAAATACAATGTAATAAGAGATCTATTAATTATCATATATAAAAAAAATTGAAAAAAAAAAAAAAAAAAAAAATTTTGTTAAGGGCAGGGGGGGCCTTAGGAAGCGTAGGGCCGAGGTTCGGAGGGGCAGGGCGGAACGCCCTTCAATTAAGGCCTAGTTGGAGCACTGATGTCTACAGACGTACAGACAGACAGAAACACATGATGATAAAAATATACCCCCTTTAGATTGTAGAGGTGGAATAACACAATCATCACAGCAAACATTTTGTTTATCTATATCAGTACCTTTAATTTGTCCACTCTGTGAGGAATGGGCCTTGTACCATGCACAGCATCGTCTAAGCCAGCCCTCCTACCAGGCCTCACTATGAGAGGAATTGGCCTTCTACCAGGCACAGCATCGTCCAGGCCAGCCCTCCTACCAGGCACTGCATCGTCCAGGCCAGCCCTCCTACCAGGCCTATCATCAAATTAGTTCAGAGTTAGATTGATGCAATATGCACATACCATTTCTGAAAATATGTTAATGTATGTGACAAACAACTTGTATTTTTCTGCATTCAATTTGTTGATACGAAAAATCGCTGTTTTTACAGATAATACATGCATGTTTTTACCTAAGTTGGTATATTACACAGGAGAGTTACTTGAACTTGAAATATTGGGCCATAAAATTCCAACACATTCTGTTTTTAATAAAGTCACTTGTATGAATAGCAATAAGCAATGCTGATTGTAAAAACGCCCATTGCATGAATGCCGTCGCTAAGGTGATAACAACATCACTGGTACAGGCTTTATTCTTGATAAAAGGGGCCATTAGGGACAAATAAGGAATAAGCGATGGTAAGCTTATTCAAACAGATTTTGAAAAGCTAGTTTAAGAGTAAAATTATAGAACATAGTGTTTAAACAAATGTCACAACAAATCGTCTCAAATGGAGACAGTGTTACAAACAGCCCAAAAGCAGGACTGTCCCGCTAAAAGGGACATACAGCATGTAAGGTTATAAGTGTCTTTGAGTGGTCCCCTTAGTGATTGCATTTGGTTCCCTTCGTGATTGCATTTGGTCCCCTTAGGTATTGCATTTTGTCCTCTTATTGATTTCATTTGGTCTCATCAGTGATTGCATTTTGTCCCCTCAGTGATTGCATTTGGATATTTGTTATCAAATTACTATCATTAACTATGGAAGGAGTTTCAATGGTAGGACTTGTACTTGTTGATGTTTGTTTATTTAATCACGCTTGCTTAAAAATATCTAAAGTTTTCGTTTGGACAGGTATTTGCTTAGGAATCTTTTCACTTTATATTTCAAATTGTGTGAAATATTTGTTTTCCATTCAGTAGATCACAAAACGCTTGAATCGCAAATATATAAGCAGCTGACTAACAACGGGAATATCGGGCGCACAAATAATGTTGACGTTATCCAAATCGAGGTACAGTGCAAATTGGTAGTATGTCGCACGCAAACCGTATAAAATCATACAAATTATTCCATGAAAAAGCAATACAAAAAAATTCAGGTTAACCTTTTCCTGAAAATGTAACCCGTAGTAGTTTGGTAGTTTAATCGTCAAAAGATGCGTATAATGGCTATATTAGACTATGGTTAATGTTCAGTATTACTGTTTCCTCACAAATATCATAACTTACACTAAAATTTGCAAATCTGAAACAACTTTTTTCAATTTTGTCAATTTACCAAAATGTGAAAAGATCCTTTTAAAAATGACATTGATGTCCAAGACTTTACAAACACAAGCATTTTTATAAACACCTGGAGTCCACTTTGAATTTTTGTGAAAGGCTGTCTTCTTCTCTGGACACTGGCCATTTCACTCCATGTTCCTTTCCAAGTACATTATGTTTTGTAAACAAATTGTCATGTAAGTCAAGACACTTTCTACAGAAGAAATATTTACACCTTTCACAGTAAAATTCTGCATGAATCACACTATTTTTGTCTTTGCAGGTACTACATAAGGAGTCAGGCACAAAGTCACATCCCTTCTCAATAGAAGACCCAGAAAATGATGCCATTTTGTAAGTTATTTGTTAAACATTAACTGCACTTTCTAATTGCAAGTAAAACTACTTAACCTATCTCCAAATATAGAAATAAATTCTACACACACAGATGTTGCTTAAAAGTTCACTTTTTTAAAAAGATTTTAAACTTATCAGGAACAATCAGGAACAAATCAAATATACAGCTAAGATTGCTATGATCTCTCTACTAATATGCGGCCCAACTTTGTGTTACCAGTAAACAATGTAACCATGTCAACTGACTATCACGTGATTATTAAACAAGTTAATAGCCTATCAATTTTCACTGAATCTATCATGCATACATTGGGGAGGTGTTGGGTTGCATAAAACTGACAATCACAGATATGAAGTGTTTTGGTTGATTTGATAGTTATACATTTTTATTCACAATTGATCACTTAATTTAAAGGGGCATATTGACATATAATAATTTTAAATGACATATGCATTTACTAAATTATATTATCTTTGATAAAGTATGCATTTAAAATTGCCCTACACATATGTCTTGATTTTGTAATTGAACATAATATCAACAAAAGGACTTTAGGGTTGTAACAAAAGTCTCATTAAAGAAGGCTATTTTTGTAGGAGAGTTCAAACCACTTGAAGAGTGTTACAGTTAAATATTAATTGTTTGGCTTGGAATACATTTTGTCTCAACCAGTTCATAAAATAATTGTTCCTAGATACACATCTGCTTCAAAAGAGGTAACATGAATGTAAAATTTAATACATATATGTATTACAGAGGTGATACAATCAAAATGCCCTTTTAATATTTCAAAAGAGGCCCAGCGATGTCATCTCACAAATTTTGTTTCTAGGGCATCAGCATCATCGGATACCCACGTTCGACCCATTCCGTTACTCTCCATTTATCGACCGTGGGACATTATGCGCTCTTTCCACCGTTTTAGGGCGTGTCAAATCCAGTAAATTCTTTGGATCCCTCAGCGCTTCATGAGGATATTTTTTATCAATGATACAACTCGTACTATAGAGGCTTCGGTTTTGTTGTCAAAATTGCGTCGTCTGTAGAAATGGAATTTCGTCATGCATGCGTATACTTTAAAATTGAGAATTTAATCGACTATCAGAGTAAAAGTATCTCTAGTCTCTTACATGGGCGCGATGTCTTTTTAAGCACTCGGACAGGTGGATGGAAAAGCTTGGTGTATCAAATCGCAATTATCCAGGCGAAGCATTGACACCGCCAAAGCGAAATTCTTTTTGTAAACTGTGATTTTGTCGGTCTACTGAAAGGTTACAGTTAAGGTCAAAACGGTGTGTTTTGTTTATGTCCCACAGCTAATGCTGGAGAGTAATGGAATGAATCAGTCGTGGGTATCCGACGATGGGCCTTCAGCATCATTGCTGAAATAGTGAACATTGACAATAAATAAATACTTCAAAATTGTGCAATTTTTAAAAACCTATGCAATAAATAACCAATTTTTAATAATTCATATCTCCATTTCAAATTTTGGTATTGACATAAGAAATATTATAAACTGCCACCTCAAGCCGGGTATGCGAATACTTCATTGATGGATGGCACTTCACTAACAGAGAACAACAAACGCCACGCGCGAGAGGTTAGTTCCTCTGTTTTATTTAAAGTTATATCCTAAAGATTAGTTTTTAAGACAAGACACATGGTCGAGTTGATAAATGGTGTACCCTTCTGTATTGGGAATACACAATTGCACGGAAGAATGGTACAGTTTTGCCCAAAAAAATAGAAAATTCGATCTGAAAACAGCATAAACTGGATGAACAGTAAACATTTTAACAAAATAAAACTACTAAGAATTATTGCAAGAAATTGTTTGCTATTCCAGCATGTAGAGTAATCACTGTGCTTCAAATACTGAAATTTTGATAGTATTCAATGAAATATAAACAAAGATAGTGCATGTTGTAATAGGTGGCATACATAAAGTTGCAGGCACTTTGTTTACTGATAAAGGGCACTTCAGATTACGGAGACTTTACACAAAGCGGGCACTCTAATAACTGAGTTTTATCTTCTACCTTAAATGCATTTATTAATATTATGGCTATTCATACGAAACATTTTGAAAATATTTTTTTTTTTAAAAACCCCATTACTTTTAATTTATACTATGTTAATTATAATTGCAATTTTCAAATAAGACAATATTTATTATTAAATAAATGTGTACATAATGAACTTGTTTTTTATTGGTAACTTGAGATTCAGAGAAATGAAAATACAACGGATAATGCGGATCAACACAATCGTGTTTAATTTAACTTATAGCAGACCTCTAGATAACGGTAGTGAAGGGGTCTTTATGAGGCAAATACACATTTGTTCTTCATAAAATCCTATGTCGGTTGTGCTTATTTGAATCGCATCATCAAGACGATACTTATGCGTAGCAACAAAATTAAAAAGAGAATGGTAAAACTCCCTTAATTTTGAGCCCTGCTTATAGGGAGCACTTCCCTTTACGCAACGCTAACGTTTGCTCGAAGTGCGATTCACCTGACCCTAAATCACTGTATTGGTTGAGTTTAAAGAAACACGGGTAAAATTAAATCGTAAAATCAACTGATTCTGGAAAAAAGGAATGCGTACATAAAATGTTTAAATGTCATATTATGGAGTCAGTACTTAGTATACCCCCACAAACAAAGTTTAGGGTGCTATATAGGATAAAACTTGTCCGTCTGTCGGTCGGTCCGTATTAAGTGTCCGCTCTCTCGGTTTTCATCCGATCTTCACCAAACTTGGTCAGAAGTGGTATCTAGATAATGTCTAATTCAAGTTTGAATATTGGTCATGACGAGTCAAAAACTAGGTAACGGGGTCACTTAGTGCGTTTTAAACATTAAGCATGGTGTCCGCTCTCTAATTTAAGTAGTGTTCATCCAATATTTGCCAAACTTGGTCAGCAGTTGTATTAAGATGATGTCTAGGCCAAGTTTGAACATGGGCCATGCCGGGCCAAAAACTATGTCACGGGGTCACTTGGTGCGTTTTTTAACATTCAGCATGGTGTCCGCTCTCTTATTCAAGCAGTATTCATCAGATATTCACCAAACTTGGTCAGAAGTTGTATCTTGATGATGTATAGGCTAAGTTCAAACATCTCTGAGAGGCAGTTTAAGCAGAGTGATTATTCTTGACATGCTATCTAATATATAAGTAAATAGCCTTAGTAACTTCATTTGGACATAAAGATAAATGCTTAAGATCAACCGTTTAGAACGTAATTTAAAATATGTGGTCATGTAGATTTTACTCATTAGACATATCCAATTTGTTTAACATTTATCTTTCACATTTATACCAAATCATAATCATATTTCAAAGGGATAAGAACATGCTTCGGTTATTCATTTTTTATTTGCGTACTAAGTACATACATTTTTATTTATTGCCTGCTTACTTTAACAGTATTCCACAGCGAATTCTGCATTTTTGATTCAAAAAATACGAGTGTGTTATATCTGGAAAAAAGTGTCTAGATGTCAGGAAACGAAGTGCCATTGTTTTTTAGATGATCGGTAAACGAAGTGCAGATGAAAAATGTGCATGCGACTCTTAAAACATTTGAATTTTCTCAAATACATTAGTAAACTAAAATGTAACATGTTGTAACATTACTAGATATATTGATCTTTTAATTCGAATAGTAAGCACGTTCTTGATTTATTTCCAAGTATGTTTATTTTGTTAAAATATGTACTGATCATTCAATTCATGATATCGATGGAATTTTATCGTTTTTTTTAATAATTCATCGTTTTTCCGCGAATTTTTTTCTTCGCAATACGAAGTGCTATACCATTAATCACCCAAACAATGTTCTGTGTCTAAAAACCAAATAAACAGAACATAAATACAAAAAAGCTGAAGAACTCACCTCTCGCGCGTGGCTTTTGTTGTTCTCTGTTAGTGAAGTGCCATCCGTCAACGAAGTATTCCCATACCCGGCGTGCACCTTCATATATAAAACATATAAAATCATCATTTTCAAATATCAAAGTATATACATACGAGTATTCTTGAGATTCAGTTCCAGTTGATGTTTTAAACTGAATAAACACTGAAATCATACAAGAATAATAAAGTCCTGTATCTTTTTATATATGCACATATGGTGGTCTCATACCTACAAAAAGACCGCCATTCTGCAGCAGTACACATCTATAAGTGAGATAGTCATCTGAAGCTGGGAGAGTTGTCTGTATGTACCATTAGGAGAACAAGTTGGCCACACAGTCAAATTGTTACAATTATTATGATGTTACATATAAAACACCAAACCTCTGATCTTCGTGATTTCAGAGACTTTCAAGCAATATTTATTAAATTCTATGAAAACAATATGACACCTGGGCTTGGCAACATTTGATCACTGGGAAATTTTTTGAAAACAAACCGTCATAACCACAACATTAAACTAAAGAGCAAAGATTTTTGTAACTTCCACTTAATACATAATACAAGGCAAACAAGTACTCCAGGACATTGCCAATCTTGACCTCTGTGAACTGTTTTAGAACACTTGTTCTAGAAATTTTTCTCATTTAACGTTCAACAACTGTTCTTTTATAATTCTACGCAGTATGATTACAGAACAGTTCTAGTCGGTGTGTCCTAGAACTGTTCAAGGACATTTTCAGAACTGTTCTAGAATGTTTTTTCCAGACTTATTTGAAGCAAACCTTCGAAACTGTTCTTAAACATAGTTCCAAGTGAACTAGTCATCAGGATTAACCTACTTACCTTACATTATTAAATAAAGTTTATATAAGAAAATATATAAGCTTTATTTAACTACAACAATATACTTCAAATAGTTACAGAATTAGAAAATAAGTATAATATTGTTAACATCAATATTATGTATAAACGATAAGCATAATTAATATATGAAAAAACATTTTAAAGGGAAATTCTCCTATCATTCAGGGAGGTAATACGTATAACAATTGTTGAACAATTGTAGACCTTGGTTCTAGACCTGTTCTATATGGGTTCTTATTCCCCATTAGAACTTTTGTAGAACTAACTGGTTCTTAAAGAGTTCTAAATGTGTTCTAGAACTACATTTTAGAACATTTTTAGAAATGTCTTGAACATATTTTGTCCTTAAAATGTTCTAAACATGTTCTTAAATATTATTGGAACAGTTTCACAACCAAGCCATGTTCCACAATGTTCTGGATTTATTCTAGAAAACTGTTTTGGAACAATTCCAGAACATACGTTCTAAAACTTCAATATGGAATATTCTAGAACTGTTCTTGATGTTCTAGAACAGTTCCAGAACTGTTCCAATTTCTAGAACAAATTTTCGCAGGGTGTGTAAATAAATCATTATATATCTTATTAGGTAACAGGGTTTTTTTTGCCCGATTTTATAGCCGAAATTCGGCTATATTCCCACTCGCAAAAAGTATATTTTTTTCCCAAAATTTGCTAAATCCCAATTGGGGAAAAAAAGCTAATGACATCGGCTTTTTCGATTTTTAACAAACCATAGTCCAATCCAGTCTCATACAGTTTTTTTACTATATAGCGAGTTGGATAACATCAGCATTATTCGTGTGCCCGATATTCTCTGTGTTGTTCAGGCGCTTTGTGATGAAATTTAAGTGTTTTGTGATTCAGCTGAATGGAAAACACGTATGTCTCACAATTCAAAATATTACTTGTACAAGAGATGTGTTTGTCAGAAACACAATGCCCCCTATTGCGCAGCTTTGTAGCCATATATTTGACCTTTGACCTTGAAGGATGACCTTGACCTTTCACCACTCAAAATGTGCAGCTCCATGAGAAGTAAGTAAGAGATTAAATGGAGATTTTTATTTTTTTTATTTTTGACCTTTGACCTTGAAGGATGACCTTGACCTTTTACCACTCAAAATGATCAGCTCCAGGAGATATACATGCATGCCAAATATCAAGTTGCTATCTTCATTATTAAAAAAGTTGTGGCCAATGTTAAAGTTTTCGGACGGACGGAATATTTGACATTTGACCTTAAAAGATGACCTTGACCTTCACCTTTCACCACTCAAAATGTGCAGCTCCAGGAGATACACATGCATGCCAAATATCAAGTTGCTATCTTCAATAGTAAAAAAGTTATGGCCAATGTTAAAGTTTTCGGACAGACAGACGCCATATATTAGACATTTGACCTTGAAGGATGACTTTGACCATCACCTTTTACCACTCAAAATGTGCAGCTCCATGAGATGCACATGAATGCTAAATATCAAGTTGCTATGTTAAATATTGAAAAAGTTATGACCATTAAAGTTTTCAGACGGACGGACAGACCGACATACTGACTGACTGACTGACGGACAGTTCAACTGCTATATGCCACCCTAGCCAGGGCATAAAAAGATTCCTAAGCAAAAATGTGGCCAAACAAAAACTGTTGATTTTTTTAAGTAAGCATCATTAAATAAACAAACATCGTCAACAAGTCCTCCCATTGAAACTCCTTCTATTGTCAATGATAGTAACTTAATAACAAGTGACTCATTTTGCATCGTCATCGTTGATTTCTGAAAACAAAGTGCTGACTGATAAAATATTCAACATGTTGAAACTAGGGAAATAAGTTTGTGAGTGAAGACTTTGTGTGAGCTTATTATGTGGAAAACTGTTGATCATGATGGTGTTTGTGGAGTTTGTGATTAAAGATGTTGAACTCTTTCATGTAATTTTAAATACCAATTTATTTTCCCAATTTCTTGAAAATGACGATAAAATTCCCAATTTCAATTTTATTTGGGATATCTTCCCAAAATGCTGAGAAAAAACCCTGGGTAATTTAAGTTTGGAATTATTACATGACCTATACAATTTCAATTGCTGCTTAAATATACAGTCAATTGAAAGCCAAGATGGCTCATCAGTCCTCTTTGAACACACATGCCGATCTAAAAAGTGATCTCAAACAACATATATGGGAATCTGGTTGAAAGGGACCGTCAACCACGAATGACGAAAAAAGAAAAGTTCTAAAATACCGTATTTTTTTTTTACAATTATCAGTTTATATTGATTAAAATATCATGACTGGTATAAATTACATAACTTGAAAAAGTTGTTAAGTTTTCATATTTTCAGTATATTTGGTAATAAATTTTACTGGGTACAGGTAACAGGTAACTACCATTTAACTATAAATAACACAGATAGATTGATCATCATCATCACATGGTAAACCCAGGAATGCAAATTGTTCATTTTTATATGTTTTATATATAAATGATAAATATACCTGCGTTATTTATAGTGTTTTTTGTTATGTCACCTCAGAGTATTTTTGCCATGTACTTTAGATTTCACATCGCGAAATTTTATTACCGAATATACTGAAAATATGAACTTTTTTCAAGTAATGTTATATACCAGTCGTGACATTTTAATCAATATAAACTAATAACTGTACAAAAATGCAGTATTAAAGAATTTTTCTTTTTTCGGCATTCTTGGTTGACGGTCCCTTTAAATCTATGGGATAAACAATTAAGGCAGAAGGTAACTATTTGAAGCAAGAGATATATGAGATGATTGTCAACATAGCTCTCTCAAAGGAAGATTAATATATGGGGTCACATGAAATACTGTGCATGACATACATTGTACAGTGCTATATCAACAACATATATTTTAATGCTATTATTCCGTTGGTAACGTGTTAAGCGCATAATAACTTACAAATGTCATGTAGGGAAGGCTGTGATTTAAAAACTCATTACATCACAAATGTTGTTCAATATTTTCTAACATGAAAACGTTCTTTGAGTACATCACAAATATTGTTCATTATTTTCTAATATGAATGCGTTCTTTGATTACAACACAAATATTGTTTAATATTTCCTAACATGAACGTGTTCTCTGATTTCATCACAAATATTGTTCAATATTTTTTTACATGAACAGGTTCTCTAGATTTTGTGTGCAAACCAATATTATGATACCAGATCATGTGACCTTGACTTTAAACATTATATGTTTATTACTTTCCACCAAAAAATCACTTAACCTTGTGACATTTACCTTTGACCTGTGGCCCAAAACATCAATAGGTGCATTAAGTTTTTCTCAAATAACCATCATACCAATATATGTATCCCGGAAAAAGCAACTTTTTGGAAAAACCCACTAATCTGCTGGTACAAATAAACATGACCCATTTATAATCCTTTCAAAACCACACACCGTATCAACCCTTATTATTTAAAGGAAGCTATCATTGGTTGATATAATGGACCAGCGTTGTTTGTACAGGAGTGATTAGTGGGTTTTTCTAAACTTGTGCTTTTCCGGGATCAGTCTATTTGCAAGATTGTACACAAATGCATTCACTAGATATCAAGCAGAACAAAATAGTCTACATACCAACCAACCCACCAACCCACAATGGGCATGTGCACAGCAATATACAAGCCAATTCTTTGAAGGTAAACTTAAGCTCCATTGGTCTTTTTCTGCTCGGGTACTACTTAAATTTACCCCGGATACGGGATACTCCTAAGTATACTTAAATGTACCCCGGGTACGGACACTATACTGAAACATACCCAGGATTTCTAAGGCTAAATTGGTCGTCGTCAGCTTTTTGTTTCAAATTAATTATGTTCATATTTATGTCAATATTCTGTAAAATGACCTTTATGTTATCAAAAATCCTACTCAAAAAGCATTTTTTGGAACTTTTTTTTTTGAAAGAGAATTTTGATTCATATTCCGTAGTGCGTTTTACGACATTAGATATTAGGTGGGAATACAACTTGGGTAAAATTTACCGGGTATGACTGTTAGTATATTTTCTGTATGTGAGGTACATTTTAGTATACTTAAGAGTACCCAGGGTACATGTAAGTAGTACCGAGCCAACAATAACCAATTGAGCAAAACTTAACTACATATATAGGAACTTAACAACATTGATTTTACAAGTTTTGTAAGTATGATTCATATTAAAGTAAATCAAGAATTGCAATATCAAAACTACTATTTCACACAAATCTGACATGCAAATTGCACAAAAAGTAATACAAAAAAATATGTTGATAAGTTTAAAATGCTTATTTAAATGGGTTAAATAAACCATTGGCTAATTTGCTTAAATATCATATTTAAAATTCTTCAGCTTAAAGGATACATTGTACAAATTAATGGTTGTGGATATTTGAACATGTCTATTTCACACAAAGGAATCTTCTTTAGGCAAGTATCTCATTTACTGAGCTATTCAAAATCTTTTAAGGAGTGTTGATTAGTTTTCAAACATCATAGAAACTTGTTGGACCAAAGAACATAATTTTTTTCCCAATAAAGCTAATTGAATTTGTTATGAACTAAAGGATTACAGTAGCTTAAAGGGGTATAAACAACGATATTTTCAATTTACCAAAAGCATAATTCAAGAAATACATATTCTCTCTTTTATAGCAGAAACTTATAAAGGAACATTGTTATATTTATGAATTTTGTTAGACAAGAGGGCAAAAAATGCCCTTGATCGCTCACCTGTGTTATGGGGCATGGCCAAAATGTATCCCGGGGGCATGTTTCGAACAGTTTTTTTCTCAAGGACCAAAATCTGGGGTCACATACCACATCAAATCTGTGTGCTTTGTGTTTGGTTTTTTGTAATGCTATGTAATATGTGTACAATATAAAATATTTATTAGTCTCAACAACTTCAGTCAGGGCCAATTTTGACCAAAACGAAGGATTTTAACAATCTTAATACAGAACCACTATATGATGTTTCATGCCAAATATTACACTGTGACTTTGCCTGTAGAGAAGAAACACAATGCCCCCTCAGGGATCATCCTAGCCCAAAATTTTAGGGAGAAGTGACTTCTCCTTCCAATGGTATTGGGGAGAAGTGAGCGGACCTTTGATCACACGCGTAAAGGTACTTTAACATTAATGTTTCACAATTAATAACCATACATATATCTGAAATAAAATATGCTGAAACACTTACTTAAAACTAAACATTTTATTTTAAACTGCCATGATGTAAAAGAGATATTGCTCTCAAAAAAACTGTAAAAACGTGTGTTTAATTTGGCCAAAATACACATTTCATTCATATGTAATTACTACTTAAGCAAAGAGCCTGAGGATATAGGATAAAGGGAATATAGGGCAGAGCCCTAGCATATTGTTCTTTTTTTAGTCTTTCTAGGTGCAATTTCTGGTTAGTACATTGCGAAATATTGTCAACCAGATCATCCGTAACATTGCATGTTTATTCGTCATTCTATAAAAAGCTTATAAAGGACGTAAAAATATAATTAAAATCGACGAACCATTCGTATCCGAAAACGACTGTCCGAAAACATGTCGATATACGTCTTCTGCACATGCATATCGTTTGACGGCAGAAAATTAAAACCAGTAACCTCTAACCTAGCATATACACAATCAATATATTATTTGGTTGACATATTGCTTTAAAATACAATATTGCAGTGCTTTACTTTGCTAATAGATAGTTTAAAATAGCAAGATTACGGACATTAGCAACATCCATAGATTGGACGGGTTTCGGACAGTACCGAAGAGGTTTCATCAGTTACTGCTCATGTCAGTACCAATCAGAAATCAATAATTAAAAGACCAGACAATGTCTCATGGCGATATAATAAACGCATAACAATAACAATACAAATAGTATATATTCGTAATGCTATATTTTATCCCCTTTGCGCACAATAAGTCACTGTTGAGCATTTGGTTATTTCTATTCGATTTTTATCGCATATGCACATTTTTTAACTGAATTTAAATTGGCAATTTATCCCCATTAATTCCGCATTATGCAGCAGTCTCAATTTGCAATTTGACTAACGACAGAGAGTAACATGTACTCTTAAAAACCTTCCGAACATTTCGTGGGAGATTCTTCAACAATACATGTTTATGTTCTATGCCGGCCATAGCTTAATTATTTCAAGATTTATTGTGTTTTATTCGATTATAAATACACAAATTGATGTAACACACCCGTACATTCTGAAATACCCCAAATTGTAATTCTCCCAACTGAGTGTCGCGTGCCGGTAATTCTTATGTTAAAATGGCGTCATTGACTTTTAATGGAATGTTCCCACGTGCTTGACTGCGTTTTTGGATTAAACTTTTAATGTGTAAGTCTGTTTCTCTGTTTGTGATATTTGTTAAGCTCAGTACTCAAATATATTATGACTGAAATTTAGCAGTGAGATTCGGACTGTTTTAAGTTGTACAAATCGTCAAGCATAACAATAAATGACCATCATGTGAACAATGGCTGTATTGGTACCCGGCAGCCTTGACAAATAACAAGAGCCGATTGAAAAACTGTAAACGAGGTCGGGAGCCTGGCATTCTATACATAGATGGTTACGTCAATTACACTATTGTCGGTAAGACCGGCGTGTACACAATGCCTCAAATGGAATAAACCAAGGCGACTTGCATCAGCGATCAGTGATGCGTAGCAAATCCTCTCGCTATCAGTAGATCAGATAACCGATAATTGCACACACAAACAATGGCAGTATGAGTGACGGCATTGCGCACACGTGCGGCAGATTATCAAAGGAGAAAATATAAGAAAATGTTGGCGATTTTGTTTTCGCTTTGATGTAATCAGAAAGCGATATCAAGCATCGTAAGGCGACAAAGTCGCCTACGTCGCCTTCTAGGATGATCCCTGCCCCTATTGCGCCGCTTTGAAATAAAATTTCAATATATCATTTGGCAGGTTTAGAAATTATCTCCCTTTTAAAGCTTATTACTTTCCTTGGATTGTATTTTTTTTACTTTTGACCTTGAAGGATGACCTTGGCCTTGAACTTTCACCACTCAAAATGTGCAGCTTCATGAGATACACATGCATGCCAAATATCAAGTTGCTATCTTCAATATTGCAAAAGTTATGGCCAATGTTAAAGTTTTTGGACGGACAGACAGACAGACTTGACGGACAGTTCAACTGCTATATGCAGTGCTCCAGCTGGGCCTAAATCGAAGGGCGCCGCGCCCTGCCCTGCCCTCCCCCCCCCTGAACCTCCGCCCTGCCCCCCCCCCACTCAAAAAAAAAAAAAAATTTTTTTTTTTTTTTTTCATATGATAATTCATAAATTTCTTATTACATTGTAATTAGTTTAATCCTCATTAACATGCAATAGAAAGCATTCAAGAAACACCCGCGCGCTGGAACGTGCCCTTTTCACAAAATACTGCGCATCGAAAGTGCCCTTTTCACAAAATACTGCGCGTCGAAAGTGCCCTTTTGACAAAAAAGCCACCCTGCCCTTTTCAAATTCTAGCTGGAGCACTGTATATGCCACCATACCTGAGGCATACAAATAATTCGACTATGTAGGTCATTATCAATTATGTGACATTGGAGCATTTCCGCTTAAGAAACCCGGGGAAAATAGCTAGAACAGTCTTTCTAGTGGAACACGTTAGGATTTCACATACGAAATAACAAAGCTGTAGACATTGTGGTTTAACAGAAGAAGTTATTATGCTAAATAAAACCATAAAAAAAATGTGATTCTTGTGGACTGGCCAATTTGTATCCCAAGGTCTCCATCTTAACATGTTTGTACAGGATCTACCAGATATGACATATCAAATATTTGGTCTGAGACTTATGACAGAATCATATTTTTTAAGTCATAAGTCTTTATTAATCATGAATCCACTGGGGCGTGGCCAGTCTTGACAAGAAGGGCATGATTCGGACGAACTTTGCAGAGGACAACAAATGCATCAAAATACGTATCTATGTGGTAAAAGGTTAATTTAATTCTACATTTACATTTAATTGTGCTGATTTCATTTGCAGTTGCACAAATGCTATGCTTTTCTTTTACTTGTTCCATGTTTTGTTTGCGTGACTTATGTATTAATGACTGACACATGGTCTGGTCAAGACACTTTAACATTAGAGGTTACATTACACTAAATCATTGTGTATCCCTCCGTGGTCCATTCGAAAGTAGTGCCTATTTCTACAGAGTTCCTTTTCTCTTCTTGAATATAAGCCATTTAACAATGTGAGACATGTCTTTTGTGGTTATTTGTAATATCCTGTATGTGTCTGGAGTACTTTGATGCCTTGAATTGGAAGCTTACTTAAAAGATGAACTTTTGAGGGTGTGTTTTCTATTGTGTGGGGCTTTTGTCGAAATTAGGATTCCGAAACACGTTTTTCTACGGTGGGTTCATTCGACAGCGATTTACTTTCTTAGAAGTTGCGAGACGGTATGTTTTTGATTGCAATTATTGGAAGAGGACAGATCCATCTTTAAAATGATACCAGGTTCGGAAAAAATTATACGTCGAAAAGGCAAGAAACATGCTGTGAAAGTTGTCAGTTTTATAATGGGACCCTATGGGAATCAGAATTAGTGTAATATAACCTAGAGCATGGAAGTTTTTTGTGACACATTGTCAGATAGTCAGGAAAATATAGAATATGAAGTGATATTAAAATCCTTCTAGGAATGCAAACATTACAGAGCTGATATTAATTTCAGACAGAATACTCACACCCACACCCACACACCAGAACTCAGGCCAGCATAGAGGGAAGGTGTAACTAATATTTGACCTCCTTCAGGGCCTTAAACATGCCAAAAGTGTGAACAAATCCCTTTAATGGCTTATCAACAGTGGATTTTAAATTGAACGTTTAAGATATGGTTCTCATATTGCAACCATTACTAGTCTATTCTTCAAGTGATTTGGCAGGTATTATATGAAAGCAATTCAATTGATTGTAGATCTTTTCAAATTGCCTGACACTACACTCACACAAAGAGATTTGCGGAGCGATTATATCTAATGAATATATTACAATTTACAGGTATTCACTGGGTAGGGTAATCTCATTGTAGGAGCTATTGAAGCATGGGTACTGAATAATTTTCAAATGTCATAATTGGACCAGAGAACATTTTAAGGTATAACATTTCCATTATAATTATACAAGTGTGCTATCAATTCAAATGATCAAATAAGCAATGTCAGTGTTCTGCCATTAGTATATTCAAGATAAATATGTTAATAGATCTGTTATTCAGCTTTTAAAAATTACTTTAACATTCCAACAGACCTACAGTGAGTTAAATGAATATACTCTATGGACATTTCTGTTTTGAAAAATTCTTTTAAAGCTATTGAGTTGGTCACAAGTGATACATTATCTTATGCAACTTAATTTCTTATGTTTATAATAATACTTCACATATTTATATATAAACCATTAACTGCTACTGACAATCAATTATTAAGTAATTTGAGTTTACAATAATGTATCCATGTCAATTTTATATGTATTTAAATCAATCTTGTGTGCCCTCCTAACAATGTACACCAATCAAGGACATAAATAACAAGCAAATTGGTTGAATTCATATCCCCACATGACGCAATAAAGTTTGTTTATGGATGGGTGCTCATCTCTTGAAATACAGTATTATTCTTCAACAAAATAATAAGTATAGGGTAATTGTTTTACAGCATTGAAATTTTCCTCCTTAATATTTATAAACCCATGAAGTTGCAATTGTTGAAATCTTATAGCTTATCCGAGACAAAGCCCTGAAAGGTTATATCATAGAAAAATAACAAAGGCCAATAACTAGTATTTGAATAAGTGTAAGGTTATGGCTCTTGTGCAAGGCAATGCTCCGTATTGATATCTATACACCCATGAATAGTGTTTAATCTAGAAGGGCAGCGGGGCATGGCGCATGACTTAAAACTAGAAATGGTGCGGCAGAGGTCGACACATATCCCCAAGCCGCATGTTTGACCCAGGGGCGCCCCAGGGTTGGTAATGGGGCCATGCATAGTTGAGATTGACCGTATTGTCATAAGCGATGTTCAGTATGACTTTGAAGTAAATCGGTGTAGAAATAAAAAAGTTAATGTAAATTAATATAAGAGGGCCTGAAAGGCCAAAAGTCCCTCACCTGAGATAACAAGATATTATTGGGACAAATCTTCTGACCAAGTTTCATGAAGATCTGAAAATAAATGTGGCCTCTAGAGTGTTAACAAGGTTTTACTATAGCCACATTAGCAAAAATGCCCCGCCCCCTGGCGACCATGTTTTCAACCAACCAACATCATTGTTTAACTCGTCCAAGATATTATTGCGATCAATCTTCTGACCAAGTTTCATGAAGATCGGACAATAAATGTGTCCTCAAGAGTGTTAACAAGATTTTACTAAAGCCATATAAGGAAAAATGCCCCGCCCCCTGGTTGCCATGTTTTTAAAGCAACCAAAACCATTTTCATCCTCATCCAAGATATCATTGGGACAAATCTTAGACTGACCAAATTTCATGAAGATTGGACAATAAATGTGGCCTCTAGAGTGTTAACAAAGTTTTACTATAGCCATATTATAGCCATATAAGGAAAAATGCCCCGCCCCCTTGTGGTCATGTTTGTAAAGCAACCAAACCCATTTTCAAACTCACCCAAAATATGATTGGGAAAAATCTTATGACCAAGTTTCATGAAGATCGGATAATAAATGTGGCCTCTAGAGTGTTAACAAGGTTTAACTATAGCCATATAAGGAAAAAAGGCCCCGCCCCCTGCAGGCGGCCATGTTTTTCTAAAAGGGACATCATTTTTAAATCACTCAAGATATTATTAGGATGAATCTTCTCATCAAGTTTCATGAAGATTAGACAATAAATGTGGCCTCTAGAGTGTTAACAAGATTTTACTATAGCCAAATATAGCAGGAAAAATGCCCCACCCCTTGGCAGCCATGTTTTTCAAGCAAAGGTTACCATTGTCAAACTCATCAAAGATTTTATTGGAACAAATCTTCTGATCAAGTTTCATGAAGATTGGAAAATGAATGTGGCCTTTAGAGTGTTAACAAGGTTTTACTAAAGCAATATAAGGAACAAGAAATGTGTTTGTCGGAAACACTATGTCCCCTTCTGCGCCGTTTTGAATTATTTTATTTTTACCTTGAAGGATGACCTTGACCTTTCACCACTCAAAATGTGCAGCTCCATGACATACACATGCATGCCAAATATGAAGTTGCTATCTTCAATATTGCAAAAGTTATGGTAAATGCTAAAGTTTGCCCAAACAAACCAACCAACCAACAGACAGGGCAAAAACAATTTCCCCCACTATAGTGGTGGGGGACATAAAAATGCCCTGCCTCCTGGCGGCCATATTTTTCAACCAACCGGCATCATTTTCAAACTCATCCAAGATATTATTGGGATGTCTCTTCTGACCAAGATGATTGGACAATAAATGTGGCCTCTAGAGTGTTAACAAGATTTTACTAAAGACATATATAGCCATATAAGGAAAAATGCCCCGCCCCTTGGCAGCAATGTTTTTCAAGCAAAGGTTACCATTTTTGATCTCATCCAAGATATTATTAGGATGAATCTTATCGTACAACTCTTGCAAATGTTCTGGCACAACACTACTCTCACTAAAACTTGACTCACTAATCATTATAATATGATGAATTAATAAATAATATGCAAAGAACTTATCAGTATATCATTATATTGATTATATTAGTATAACATTTAATAATTATAGAATAAACAATGATTGACTCATGACATTGACAATCTTACTATGTGTACATCGTAACTGACTATTTAAAGGTAATAATAGGCATTGATATAGGTCATAGCAATATCTCTTTATGCTATGTACTTTGTGAAACAATTGTTTTAATGTATGAAACCAATTTGTGTATATTATTATCTGTCTACTCCAAATTAACATTGACCAACTCTAAAAAAAATATTTTGGTAATAAATAATATTTATTTTATACAATATTTGTATACATATTCTTAAATATCATTGCTAACGAATCAGAAAGTTTCAATAGGTCATCATTCCGAAAAAAATGAGTTAATGGTTTTCTGTAGAAGCGTAGTGTTGAGCACCTGCTTACAGTTTACAGTTTTTAAATTATACTATGTTAATATGACAGAAGTGGTTTCATTTTTTTTAGACGCTTGATCTACATTACAGCCAACGCGGAACAAACATAATCCGCAGCTATGCCACGGCCCGAAATTTAGTATGCGGCGGCCGTGGCGAGTGTTCACGCGGCGTATTGCTGAGGCACTCGGCATCGATCTGCGCAACGACGCCGAGTCCGTTTTAACCTCGCATACTTTCACAGAGTAAATCTGCCGCATACGTACGCGGCAGATTGAGTGAAAAGATATACACCTACATGTACATTTGTGTAGCATAGAAACCTAGATTTATGCTACTTTCATATTTATTATTTTCACGTTTTAATAAGCGATATGGCACGTAGTGCGCTTTAACAAATTATCGTTGAATAAATAACGCACAATATTAATGTTTCGTTCGATTCTGAAATGAGCTTTCTTAAATTTGTAATCCGCAACACACTTCCGAATTTTAATGCTAATGCTACATTAACAAATTCTAGCGTCAAATAAACAGTGCTAAAATATCCTTTGTCTCCATAAAAAGCTCGCGAAAATTATGCAGACATGTACAACGTCGCATGGAAAGTTTGGGTGTATTTTGTTTGTATAAAAACATTCATCATGTCAGGCGATTTATGCGTGTTCAATGGGAAAAAAAACCGGTCCAATTGGGCGCTATTTCATCACATCTTTAAATGGTAACAAACGCCAAAATGTACTTGATACTTGAGAATAATTGCGAATGTGTGCGTGTCTTGAGCACTTTTATCGTAAATATTTACCGGAATTTCCTTTAAAACTGGAATATACGGGATTATCGGGTCATGATAAGCAATATCTGTATAATATAAACAAAATGAAACTAATTTATATACACATAGTCAAACAATAGTTATAATAAGCTGATAATTAACAAAACAACAATTAAGTGTTGGTTATTGATGTGGCTTCAAACTGCCAATTGTCTCAGCTAAAATATAAAAGCAAAAACAACAAGCAATTATAAATCAACCAACTGCTGTATTCTTGACCACTTGTATGTGCCAACACATAATTACGTGACGTTTATTTGTGAAATACATACACTACGGGCAGGAAACAAACTAACTAGGCCAGCCACATTAAATGTGCTTATATGCTAATACATGTTGTCGTAAAAATTAAACCCAAAACAAATATGTCTGTTGATCATTTTAATATAAAGACAATAATCATACAGTGCAATAAACGCACAAAAAGTAACTTAAAGTATTTAAGCCGATTCTATAAATGACAATGGCAAAGATTATTGGAATTTTATTAATACATGCCTGTGATAATCGTATTTTGTTTTAATTAATTCCATTTTTTTTTATTTGCATTCTTTTAAAATAATAATTATTTATATCCGGATGACAGCAATTTCTTTAGAAACGGGAATGCAATCACTAAAAATAAAACACAGCATGTTTTTTTATTAACTAATTTATCTATTTTGAATCTGTGCGCATTAAATTATGATTTTAAATATAATTATAATTGTTCTTTTAAATTTCTTTGACTAACTTATCATTTAAAAAAGATTTTGATTTGAAGATGCGCATGGACTCGGCGTCATGTAGCGGATCGCGGCTTGCCTCGGCATGTCTCGGCGGAAAGATGCGAAGCTTCGCTGCGAAATGTTTCAACGGCCGACTCGGCATCAACTCGTTGCGCATTGCCGCCGCGGATCGCAAAATATGTTTGTTCCACGTTGGCTGTACTGTAATTAATCTATTCTATTTTTTTTTTTAACTTTGATCATTTTTTCCTCTTTGTTCTTTTTTTTGGTACAAATGTCTTAAAATTTCACCCATGTTGTATTAGTCAAAGATTGTTGATGAATGTCCCAGAAGTGGTTTAAATGCAATGCCAAAAGCTTGAATAATGACAATAAGGATAAATCCAGAAATAAGCATTAGTGAAAAATATAAGTGCCAACTAAGGCAAATGTGAAGTAAAGTACAAATGGACGGATTGGTCAATCAATATATACCTCACACATAAATCAAGGCCGGGGCATACACACTATTGACTGATAAAATCCTAACAAGGGCTGTTTGTAAAACACACATGCCCCCAAATGGGCTGTCAGTTGCAGTGGCAGCCATTGTGTGATTACGTTAGAAACCATTTTACTGATTCAGGTCTCTGTAACTTGACCTTTGACCTAGTGACCTGAAAATCAAAAAGGGTCATCTGCCATCTGTCATAATCAATGTACAAATGTACCTATGATCCTCGGCATAAGCGTTCTTGAGTTCTCATCCAGAAACCATTTTACTATTTCGGGTCACCCTGACCTTGACCTTTGACCTAGTGACCTGAAATTTGCTAATCCACCGATAATTACGAGTTATGCCCATATTATATAAACTGGAATCACAGATCATTTTTTATACTAACAAGTCATAATACTACACATAAACATTAAGAAAACACATTTCCTCGATGAGATACATAAATTATCTGAGTAGAATTAAATTGCTACGTCATGACCTTCCACATTGTAAATGGCAGACGTATTGTAAATTAACATTGAACCCGTGTTCAAATTAACAAATGGCGATTCAAATTACAAGTAATGGTGATTCAATAATGGAGAAAGCATTAACTGGATGTAACAAACATTTGATAAGGTTTGTTAAACCAGATAACAACAAGGAAAACTTGAATAATTAAAGTTAAACTACTACTGGTAAGGCCAGGGACTTCAATAGATTTTAGAAACCAGGAGTCAATGACCCCTGGATTGAAATTTTGAAGAGTCAAATTGAAAAATGCTGGGGTCAATTTTGAAGCGCGTTTATTGTGTTTTTGTCTGTATTGTTCATTTTTTTGATAAAAAGATGCTCTAAGAGTAACACAATATCTTGAAAAATTAACTTATACTGCTTTAATTATTAAATAACAATACCATGATACATAACACAACATATTTAAATGAATTGGTACACAAAGATAATGACAAACTAGTGACCTGAAAATCAATAGGGGTCATCTGCGGGTCACGATCAATGTACCTATGAAGTGTCATGATCCTAGGCAAAAGCATTCTTGAGTTATCATCCGAAAATCATTTTACTATTTCGGGTCACTGTGACCTTGACCTTTGACCTTGTGACCTCAAAATCAATAGGGGTCATCTGCGAGTCATGATCAATCTACCTGTGAAGTTTCATGATCCTAGGCATATGCGTTCTTGAGTTATCATCCGAAAACCATTTTACTATTTCAGGTCACCGTGACCTTGACCTTTGACCTAGTGACCTCAAAATCAATAGGGGTCATCTGCGAGTCATGATCAATCTACCCATGAAGTTTCATGATCCTAGGCGTATGCATTCTTGAGTTATCATCCGGAAACCATTTTACTATTTCGGGTCACCGTGACCTTGACCTTTGACCTAGTGACCTCAAAATCAATATGGGTCATCTGTGATTCATGATCAATCTACCCATGAAGTTTCATGATTCTAGGCGTATGTGTTCTTGAGTTATCATTAAAAAACCATTTTACTATTTCGGGTCAACGTGACCTTGACCTTTGACCTAGTGACCTCAAAATAAATAGGGGTCATCTGCGAGTCACGATCAATGTACCTATGAAGTTTCATGATCCTAGGCCCAAGCGTTCTTGAGTTATCGTCTGACAACCACCTGGTGGACGGACGGACCGACCGACAAACCGACATGAGCAAAGCAATATACCCCCTCTTCTTCGAAGGGGGGCATAATAATTTATGCGAACAATATTGACTAACTTTTTCAAAAACAAAACATGTTCCTTTCACCACTTTTATTCTTTGTATCACTATGCTATGTTTATTTGTAAAAACAATAAATGCTCATTAAAATCTACTTCATCATAACACATTTAAGTCTTTTAACACATTTAAGTAATTTAAGATATGAACCGGTATCACCTTTTCATCACATATTTATCATCATTACATGTATATTATCATCATCCCTATGATAGCTTTTGTAACAAAACACAATCTAACTGCATGGAACATCTAGTATATCTATTACTGTTTATTCGAATACTATACATGTCCTAAATATATACATTAAGAATGCCTTACCAGGGATTTCAATAGACGCAGAATCCTGCGTTTTGATGCGAGCAAATGGGACTTCAAAATTTATGTTTGGGATGTCCAAAATTTATGGTTTGGAAGTCAGGACTTTCAACTTTTAAAAGCTAGCGAAAGCGCTGTCCAGTTTAAAAAAAAATAAAATTATTTTTTAGAAAGAACTCTCTAATGATAAATATATCTCAAATTTATTTCACAAACAACTAACAAAGTATATAACAAATTAATATGATTTTGAATTTTTATAGAGTTATATTAAATTAGTTTTTCCCAAATCAGTGAAATTTTCATATGAATTGTATTTTTTTCCCAAAATGGCCAGGAAAAGGCCTGATGTCAGGGTGTTTTTTTTTTTAAAAGGGGAAGACGCTGGACGCTGGGTAAAAGGGGAAAATCGAGCGCGAAAGAGACATATTTGGGGAAAAAATAAAAACTGTTCATTTCAATGTCTATAACTCGCCTACAGACTTTAGGGGGTTTTTTTTAGAAAAAGAGGCATGTCTCTGATCTTTTTGTTCTTAAACACATGAACAAGTATGATATTAAAGTCAAAGTCCTAAATAAAGTTGCAGGGGTAGATCTAATAATGGGAAATGTTTTCAACTGGAGCCGGGGAACGATGTCAATATTGTGAATTCAATTTCATGATGAATGGGTTGACGATCTAGACCTGCTACAGTATTGGAAGGGAAAGGTGCGGCAGCTGCCGATTGTCTACTTTCAATTTCACAATAATCCGGACAGTATTAATCGATGTTGATTACATGTACCTCCGAATCCTGCTGGGTTTCAACGGTTTTTGATGATTCATTCTTAAAAAATGTGTCAATGCAATTAATATTTTCCGAGTCCGAACGTTTTATTTTGTTCGTGTATGAACGCAAATTGTGAGACTTTTTTCTGTTTTAACGTTTATATCTTGGCTTTCACATAACCTGGATGAAAATTCGACTGGTTTCCGGTAATTAATTGACGAAACACCCTTCTCGCGCAAGACCGGAATCCAGTAAAATAGTCACATGATTAATACGATTAGTTGCCTGGTTTCCATGACGTAATTTAAGAGCTATATATAGAATCACTGGGATTCCCAGATTTGAGTGTCCGTCGGGAGAGAGAGAGAGAGAGAGCGAGATTGTTGTACATGGTACAAATTGGATAAGTGGCGACTTCCCAAAAGAAAAAAAACATTTCTTTGAGGGTAAAATATAATAATTTGGAGAAAATTATATTTTTGGAGGGGAAATAGTAGTTTTAGGGGAAAAATTCTGGTAGGGGAAGACGCCGAATATCGGCGTTACTTTCTTAGTAAAAAAAAACCCTGGATGTATCTTTATTGTGTCAATATTTGTTGATAAAAACATTCCAATTTGGTCCATTTTATTGATAAAAAATGCTCAAATTTGCCATTTTATCGATTAAAAAATCCAAATTAGACTCAAAATGTCTAGGAAAACTCGGAGACTGTGCATGAAAGCCAAACTGTCTGAAACTAATGTTGAAAAAATCATTGATGTATATTTAAGAAAAAGGACAGAGAAATTCAGCTGTGAATATTACATTCATACATACACGTGTATTCATATGATAAATATCTGTTATCATAACATCATATAAGAGTGAATTTTGAATTTTCCCCTTTTCCTTAAAAAAAACGCGTTTTTCCCCTTTGGACGGGCCATCCAATCATTACCTATTGGTAAAAAAAACACTCCTTGATTTACTTTTTCGCAAATAGCATGTCATTAACACAAACCAGTAAAATGCAATCTCAAATTAAGTTCATTTAATGATTTTAATTAATCTATTTGATATATATTTCACGTAAATATTATTGTTTGGAAAAATTAGTATCAATATGCTCCTCCCCTTACTGCAAATTCTTCTAAGCGTATGTCTTATAAGAAAATTAGTAAATTTTAGATGTGCAGTTGCAATATTAGAAGCTATTATTTATTCCCTTCAAAACTTACCATGTTAACCAGTTCATAACACTATATATCGTCCAACCTCTATCTTCTAACATAACTTATAAATTGTATAATGCATATATACTGAAAGGTTGTATGAACTTAATTGCTGAATAAATGTTGCGTTGTTTTTCACCTGTTTGGGTACAGGTCCTGTCCCCTAGAAATTGGGAATTTTTGAGTCGCGAAATCCTTCAAATTGGGAATTTTCGCGTCGTGAAATCCATCAAATTGGAAAATATCAAAAATCATACAAATACATCAACTGGAATCTATTTTATGTAGTAAACAATGCTTTTATACACTGTCAATGGCATTGTGGGATAGGGTAGATCATAAGTCTGTATAACAAATACCAGTTTATTTAAAAAAAAAATTAAGAACTGGTTTTCCAGATATAATTAATGGGTATTGCCGCAAAATTACTGAAAATTGTTTAAAATGGCATAAAGCCCAATTGAAAAATTACTTTGTGTGGCAATTTGAGATAACTTGTCTAAATTAAAAGGACCAGCAGATGACCATTGTTATAATGGAAAACAGAAATTTAGGTGGCTAAATTTATGCTTGGCTGATTTCGTTTTGTTCACCTTCTTCAAGTAGTATTTTGAATTGTGACTCATTTTCTGGCTATTTATATAAAAACCATGATGCGAGTGTGCAAAATCGTCGGAAGTAGTTGACTTTTTAACTTCGCCGCGAGTATTTGAAGAGTAAAACAAGATTTCGGATTTCCATATTTGGGTTTGTTTACTACATAAAGACGTTGCTACGAATAAAACCAAAACCCGGGAAAATATTTTGTCAAAGTCGGCATTTCGAAATATCTATCATTCTTTTCGGATAAGGGTTTTATTTTGTATATTGAATCTGTATTTAACGAGAACGTTCAATAAACAACTGTCACGAACATGTGAAACATTGTTATCGAAGCGTACAAAACAAGGTCAATTTTACTACTATTGCCTTATTTGGTTGACTGTTTCCCCCGCCAGCATTCAATAATGCCGCATTATGTATGCCCGCCCGGGAACAGTCAACTTGGTAACTAGGTGGCTCCACCTATCGGAAGTTGCGTCGGCCTCATTCTAAAAGAACAACAACAACTACAACAACAACCATTTCCTTTTCATACTTGTTTACTAACTTCTGAAGTCGTTTTGAGACAAAAAAGATAGTCTATTTGGGATTTTCGAATCGATACGAGGCGGTTTTTATATAAACTATTTGGGATAAGACCGTTTTCTAAATTGGGAAGGGTCCGTCGGCGATTTTGGGACCAGGTCCGGTTCCGATTGGGAACAGGGCCGTTTGGACCCTGTCAAAGAAGGAAAAAAAACGCTGTGTTGTTGTAATATGCATGTTTTGTTTGTAACAATATTTGTATTATTTGAAAATAAAAACGGAAGATGATAAGATAACAAAGTCATTGACAATAACATTCTTGATAAACTGAACCGTTTAATGTGAGATTTTTTTAATTATTGTATACATACGGCTGTTTTTCGTCAAGGTATTCATCATATAAAATGTTATCTTGTTCATTAAAAGTACGACTATCCACTTTAAACGAATACATTTTAAAATAAGACTGTACTATAGCTTTTGTTGGCTTTTACATGTGCAAATATAAACATTTTTTTGTCAGAAAGAGCTGCTTATTGATTTCTAATATAACAGCCCATTGTGTATTAAACAATTGTAATTTAATACCTAAAATAAAATTTATTATAAACGAAGATACCTCAATTACATCACCTATATTGTTTCCTATTTTTAATTTTGTTCAAATATATGGTACATTACAAATCCACTTAATACTATATTATTATTACATGTATTGTCACTCGATATTCATGTTTCTCTTAACTTCATAACTGTTGGGATATGATAAAAAAGGCATCATTCCCTAATATTATTCGAAGTCTGCTGTAATAATAAGTGGCGAAAATAGCGACCGTTTCTTTAGAAGAAGTAAAATTTATAAAGGATCAAATGTACTGTAAGTGTATAAACATTATGTTATTAAATGAATTTTTATGACTTGCATTTGTATGCAATTTGTTTTTCGGCTTTATGAGCGTGAGTACAATGCTCTAATTAATAAACCCTAATAAAACAATATAGCTCCATTAATATTAATGGTACATAACTTCTATAATGTAAAATAGACCTTATAAGCAAATGAGATTGAAAGCTGGTTGCTGCTTTAAAGGGGTCCTTCATTTATGAAACCCGATTTATTAGCACGATGTGATCGTTGTCTTGATGCTATTAAATCTGCATAAGAACATGCCAATATTCTTTGGACAAAGATAAATAGAGTTTATAAGTTATTTAATGCAATTGATACCGTATAAAAAACCTTAATGTATCCACTCGATGCAGATTGATGAGGTTTCATTAGCCTATAATACAATTAAGACCATATAATCGTATGTGAATGTTAACTGGGCGCAGATAAATAGGCATCCATCGGGGATTTTTTCAGAATTCAACCGTATATAAGCAGATTTGGGCGTTTTCTGGATGCTGTTGTTAATGTTTGTTGTTTTTGAGGGGAGAGGCTTATTAGTTCTACAATGGTAGAACAACGTATAAGAACACGCAGACATTTTATGGACGTACATAAATAGAAGATAAAATTAACTTTTACGCAAATAATAGCATCTGAGCACACTCAATGTGTTGACTCGACGCAGATTGATAGGCTTCTATTAGTAACAATGTCAGCATATTCTAAAGTAGCCTGAAAATGTGATGTCATACCCTATCCATCTTGTTTTACTGGTGGCAACCTGCCACCTTGTATTACATTAAAGTGTAGCTCAATATTACCAGAAAACTTATAACACTTGATAGTTTGATGAAAGAGAAAATTTGGCCTGTCTTTGTTACTATTAGCTCTATAATGCACCGAGCCGCAAAATAAACAACCAGAACAGTTCATAACTAAAACACAATCTGCAATATAAATCTGTTTTCAAATTTAATCTGGTGTGCACGTCTGCACATATCAAACAGTATTAACACTAACCAAGTTGTGTAGCTTCGGCCATGCAAACGGGATCGAACCTGTCGTGGGGCGAATGATCAGTGTAATTATGTGGTAAAAATGTCATGATTTATAATTAAATATATGGTAAAAAACACTATGGATTTATTATTAAAAGGGCCTACCACACTTTCATCGTTGCTGTTGCAGAATTGAGCTTTAGTCTATGGTCGTTTATTGGAAATACATAAAATATTCCCGCGTTGTTTACGGGTCGGTTGTTTACTGCATCGAGTTGTGAAAATAGCTTCTTTTAGATCAATTCGTTCCTCCGAATTTCGTACCAAAAATGTAGAAAAATTCCTTATTCCAATTCGGCGATATCATCGTTGCCATGCCGAATTGCGATACAGCAAAATTAAATAAAATGTTCTTATCGGTTGCTGAATAATCACATAAATTCACTGAACAAGAGGCACGTTTGCTCCCTTCATAATGTCGCGATGGATATGACTGAAGAGCGCAGAGGGCCCATATCCGCAGAAAGGGTTTTAAGTGAACGGAAAGGGCCATAATTATGTACTTTTTTTTTTGCCTTGTATACAAATTGATCTCGATGATACAATTATACCATGAACCTAGTGTACAGACTAACTCCACCCTGACTGTCGCCTGCCAGGGCATTTCAATTTGACAAAAGAATTTAAGTAAAAATTTGGATTTTTTAAACGCGAAAACGCTCATTTTGGAATTGTTAGCATCTATAAAAATCTTGAAAAAAAGAAGAATAGATTAATGTAGGTAAATATTATAATTAATAAAAAAAAGTGCACGATCATATAACAATGCGAGGTAAAAGGTATTGAAACAAAACACTTTTTGGAGGGGTGGGGAAGAGGGGGGGGTAAGGGAGAATGGAAGCTGGATGCAATTGGAAAAGGGTATGTTTCAGACAATCAGCTTCTCGTTAAAAAAATCGGCTCCCGATTAATTTGTCATCCGGACAATCGGCTCCTGCACTATTTTCAACTATTGTGTATATTGTGTGATCTGTCTTGACCGCAAAATGGTTATATGTAAGTCTGACTTTATGATGCATTGTTGCTTTTCTTCTCCGTGAAATATCAAACATTTCTGAAGTCAAAAACATTGGTCTTAAAGGTGTTGATTAATTTATTATATTCCATAAACAAATACGATTCCAGCCCATAAGGCATAAGTACGCCATAGGCGGGACAGTCTATTACTGAACCCCAATGGACGGAATGCAATAAGATTGTCGTAGAGTCTCAAGCGATCCAAATACCATTTTTGTGCCGTTCCGCGGAAACCCAGCGTCTGCGTCTCATCGGTGTATCGTTGCGTTCTACCGGGCTGCTGTTGCAAAGACGCCACCAATAAGATAAACTTAGAAATATTTCCCGCGACATAGTGCACTATTGGTTCTTCACCAAGAGAGATGTCCGTTTAACGCAGCGGCCCATACACGAGCCTCTCACGTAGGCGACCCGGTTTCAATCCCCGTTAAAGGCCAATGTCGTTTGGTGGTCACCATTGAATGTATTTCAGCAAACCGAGAAGCTGGAAATTGCAACTGTAATCAACATTTACACTAACTTTTGCAAGTTTAGTCAGTAAATTAATTATTAGTGCTCGGGGATACTTCGGGTACAATTGGTGTGAAATATATTTATAAATTAACTTTAAGAAGTATTTCATTGTACTCAGTGTGAACAAGCGGATAATAATAACTCCCCAAACACAACAACTGACATATGTCCGTTATGGTCTTTTAGCAATAAATACACCCTTTGTGAAACAATATTAATCAAGTTTATGCATTGGTCAGGTTTGTATCCATTTCAAAAAGGTAATTCGTTCAGTTATGATACATAAATAATTAAAATTATATATGTGTGTGCAGTACTTTGGTTTGGACGTGTTTTTATGCATATGCATACGCAGCGGGGTAAAAATATACAGTAAACGGGTATTTCAAGCAGTTTATGCCAACATCCAATCAGCGCAATTGTATGGTATTTTAAAACCTTATTTTAAACGTTTTTTCTCCCAAATATTTTTGACGAAAGTTTAGACTGAATGTTAGAACATGTTCCTTAATACATGAATATAAAACAATATCAGATGCCGGGCCATATGAAAACAGCATGATGCTACTGCTTTATGTAATTTAAAGTGGATCAGATTCAAAAGCATACATATAGATTGTAAGTTAGCGCAAACTTGTAACGTTTTTATGTGATTAACACAATCCGTATCAGGAACCGCAAAGACATCGTAAGTGTCACTAGACCGGAATGTGGACAATGTATCACTAATCTCTCGCTATACGGACAAGTAGAGTTACCGAGTGAGCCTAGCGGGCCGCGTACACAGCTTTAGTTTGGTACAGGGACGAAAGCATAGTTTCATTAAAACACTCACATATTTTTCCATAAAATTCAAGAAAATAATGGGAATTTCAAAATTTAAATCAATTTAGTAAAACAAGTATCAGATGCCATTAAACACTTCTTCTCATGTTTGTAATAAAGATTTCTTATTACATTATATCGATGTTTCTTTTTTGTAAATTTACTAAAACTTACATTTCCTCGTTGATAAGGCATTGGACTTTAAAATTCCTCTATGGGAGTGCATTTGTCCATTTTCTCAGGAGTGGGAATATGCCGTGTTGTAAGTTTAGCAGCGCTGTGGGATAACTAGGCTTTATACATGTGCGTAAGTGTCTAAGTCTAATCAGGAACGACACTTTCCGTCTAAACTGGATTTTAAATTTGGAAGACACCTCCTTAAACAAAAAAAACAACATTAAAAGAGGTAAGTGTCGTCCCTGATAAGCCGGTGCGGAATGCAAGGCGTATCAATAATGACACTGTACGCATTAAGCCCAGTTTTCCCAGAACGCTTCTCATTTGTATACGTTTATGTTATTGAAATCATTTAACTTGTTTATGTACCGGCATCTAAGATTATTTTATTTAATAAAAAATATTTTTTGAATAATGTTTTTTCAAGTTTCTATTTAATCAGGAGCACTCATTCCATAAATGTGTATATTTTTAAATATTCATAATTGAGGTATTGCTTCTGAAGATTGTTTTCCTTATTGCTTACTTTGGTCACACAACTCATGTTTCTGAACTAATGGGACTTAGGCAATAATAAGATGTCGTTTAAAGACTGCTCATAAAACGTACATTAAAGTGGCGTAACATTTTCCCTTATTGTCTTGTGTTCTTTGGAAACTGTGTTATCAATATTTGGTGTTTTTTTTTTCGGAGACCGAAACAAGTCTTATTAAGGGACATTGATGACGATTTACCTTTGATCATTATAGATGCGATTTTATTAATTGATTATATGCGTGTATGCCATAAATAATTGCCCACGTGCATGTTATTGATCCTTAAGTGATCAATTCCGTGCACAGTACAGAATAGTGATCTATTCCGTTCACAGTACAGAATGGAGCCTCGTTCTGGAAAACCTGGACGTCATGCATGTGGGTAAATTATCTTCCCTGATTAGACTGTGCAGTCCGCATATTCTAGTCAGGGACGACACTTGGGCTGCATGCCAGTGGGTAAATTATCGTCCCGGATTAGACTGTAAAGTCCGCATATTCTAGTCAGGGACGACACTTGGGCTGCATGCCAGTGGGTAAATTATCGTCCCGGATTAGACTGTGCAGTCCGCATATTCTAGTCAGGGACGACACTTGGGCTGCATGCATGTGGGTAAATTATCGTCCCGGATTAGACTGTGCAGTCCGCATATTCTAGTCAGGGATGACACTTGGGCTGCATGCATGTGGGTAAATTATCGTCCCAGATTACACTGTGCAGTCCGCATATTCTAGTCAGGGACGACACTTGGGCTTCATGCATGTGGGTAAATTATCGTCCCAGATTAGACTGTGCAGTCTGCATATTCTAGTCAGGGACGACACTTGGGCTGCATGCATGTGGGTAAATTATCGTCCCAGATTAGACTGTGCAGTCCGCATATTCTAGTCAGGGACGACACCTGGACTTCATGCATGTGGGTAAATTATCGTCCCAAATTAGACTGTGCAGTCCGCATATTCTAGTCAGGGACGACACCTGGGCTTCATGCATGTGGGTAAATCCCAAATTAGACTGTGCAGTCCGCATATTCTAGTCAGGGACGACACCTGGACTTCATGCATGTGGGTAAATTATCGTCCCAGATTAGACTGTGCAGTCCGCATATTCTAGTCAGTGACGACACTTTCCGCCTACACAAGATTGTCTTTTAGAATCCACTTTGTGTATACGCAAAATTTCATGAAAAGCGGCGTCACTCAATAGTGTAGCTTTTCGTAATAGCGGTCAACCTGTGAACATTCAATAAAATTAACGATTACTAGTACATCCATAATCGCAAAAATCATGTTTAATTTATAAATAAAAAATGAAGACTATTATTTGCGGTATACCTTTACAAGAAATGATCAAATATAACTCGTAAATGGATGGAGCACATAAGTTATAAAATAGTTCCTTAATTATGTCAGAAAGCACTACAGTAGTATATCATTTTCAACCAAATATCAATCATATTCCGCCGCAATGACTTATTATTCTTAATCTAAAATGTACCATCGAAAGAGTCGCACGCGTCATATGAGGCTAAAGAAATAAACATAACAAGATACACTACGGGTAAAACTCGTCCCCACACAATGCCGTGTTTCCAAAAGATAACGAAGTTCCGCACAGATCTTTTTTATAGCTTTTTTTTGTCTTACAAAGAAATAGTTTGTTCTTGTGTATGTCTAACGACGGAATATTGTCTGAATATTTGAGGCATATTTTAGCGGCGCCATACTGAAACCTTCCGTTTTCTTACAAACGACTACACAAATAATAAAAGTATTATTCCCTCAATTAAATTATATGATTTTGTCAATAAAAATTGTCGCATTATAATGGAAAAAGCATTGTGCAGATTCTTTGTTCGATATTTGAACAGTTAGCTACGTAATCATATTTACATGTACGTTAATGAAATTTAAAGAACGTACAACTTAATCTCAACACAGAACATGTTGCGTACGGACACCTTTTTTACCACATTTATACAGCGCCCTTTCCATACAGTATGTGCGTTCAGAGGCGCTTCACATTTTATCCCCCCCCCCCCCCCCGATCACTGGGCCTTAAGTCGTTCGTCAACATTCGGCGCAGTATGCAGCCACAGCACATGTATACACCTGGGTGGAGAGGAGCAAATGTGGGATAAATTTCTTGCTCAGGAAATTTCCAGTGGTCAGGGCGGGATTTGGACCTCTCGATCTCTAAGCCAGCGACCTACCCTTAATCCACTGCTCCCACCTTTACTCTGGTAATTTTTGAAAATGACCGATTTAAATTACTGGAAACAAATAATGTGCGAACGAACTGTCAATATTCTCATCGACAAACAACACATTGATTATCGGGGTCATCCGCATTAATTTGATGTCGATTACTTTTTATTGGTTAAATGATCGTCAAACATTAACTGAAAAAACACCAACAAAGATCTGCGGCTCGCTTACTGAAACGTTATTTTCCGTTCTGATTAAAAGTCAAACGTTAAAAGTTGCGTTATTGGTCGACGACATGACAATCATTGAATTTGCGTTGTTTTTAAGATTTGCTTTAAATATTCCTTTAATTTTGAAATATTTATATCCCGAATACATATTTTAGTTTCGCTAGGAAGCGAAATGGTTTACGAGCAAAAACAAATACATAACTAAAAGGCATGTCCGATGTTATTTTCACCATACATTGAGCTGAGGCGTAAATAACGGTGTCTTTGCTAGCTTCAAGTTCTTTGCAACATCATAAACAACACGGTGAAGGATCCACTCGCGTAAGTGCATGATCACATAAGTTAAGTCACATATTTTGTTAAAACAACATATTTTCCCATCGCAATTGTTAGAGAATCGTCGTTCAAAACTGTCTCCGTTGAGTACTCTTTTACAACTGGTGCTTCAAGTCGCAAACAAAATTGTCTTGTACGTTGTGAAACTTATATAATATTTAAGCCGAGCAATAATACAAATATCTTTTTTTTCAATAGTTTATTGGCAATCCGGAATTCTGCCTTTGACCAAGAACATATATATACAAAAGATGTGGTCAAGACAGGGAATCATACAATATAACATTAAAGGTTTACTTTCTCAGAGTTAAGTTTAAAAGCTCCTGTCAAGAATTTTGCAATAGTTTTGAGTTTTAGAACATTTGTGATAGACATAATTGATATGTATTTACTAGTGATAGGCCAGGATGTTCTGATATTATATTTTATACGCAATATGTTATCTAATGGGCAACAAAGTAAAAGTGATATTCAGATTTGCATACATTTTGATAACAAAGTTTACACTTCCGCTCTTCTCTGGATATCCTATTATATCTGCCAATTTCTATTTCAAGACAATGTTATTTTTATCGAAATGTGCTCATTATGATTCTGGAGTTTTCGTTGGATATACAATCAAGGTGTTTTTCATAGTCGAAGTTTAAAAAAAAATTGAATAGAATTCCATTTCGGCTGTAAATATAATGTATCACTCCATTCTTGAACAAATTGATCTTTCAGTCTTTGAGTTACCTTGCATTCAATGTCGTCTGTTAATTCGGGTGTTTTTAGCATATAGCCAAAGCCGAGGTTGTCTAAACTAAATGATAAAACTTTGCACCATAGATTATTTTTCGTACAATTTAAATTGGTTAAAATATGCATCTGCTCCGTAAACACTTGATATAATACTGAATTCTGAATACTTATTCGTTTCATCCAATAGCGCAAAGCCCTTACGTTGGCTTTAACAGCTAAAGGAAATCTACCCAGTTCACTTAGTGCAGCTTAGTTAGAAGTATAGATTGTTTTACACAAAGAATATTTTTGCAAAATTTGTTATGTAATTTTTTAATATCAGAGATGTCATAGATGCCCCAAACTTCAGAAGCATACAGGATCAATGAAGGTAACATGATTTACAATGTAACAGCGATTAATACATGGTAATGTAAAATAAAAACAACTAGGTTGTACATATATTACATAATGCATTTAATAACATTCGCTCATGTGACGATCAATTTAAGTATTTAGGAAATAAAAACACAATTTTTTTTTAACAAAAGTTGCAGATTATTCGTTTTTTTGCAATTGGATCGTTTACAATTTCGGATAGTAAGTGGTTTTGAGAGTTCAGCGGAACACGCGAGAAATGAATTATTTTAATATATATTTACAACACCACTGACCAAGGCTACTTCAGAAAAATATACACACAATATAGTTGTATGGAATAATATAAACGACTTATGCACTTGCTAACGTTTAGTGGTTACGATCTGTTGATAACAATATGGAAGCTCGCTTGTCCCGAAACACTTCACAGCTTAATCTTTGACACGAGTGTTCCGTTTGAAAAAGCATAAATGGCATTACCTGTGTTAATACTGAATCAACGCTTGGAAGACTTATAAGGAGCGAATGCTGATTCCTGAGGAAAATCTGTTCAGTGGTATAGATCGCAGGGCCCAATTTCAAAAATATGCTTGAACATTTAAGCTTGCTAATATTAGTAAATGAAAACGCCCGTAGCTTCTTATTTTTAAATTTCACTGCTTAATAATTCTTCACCAAATCAGGGACCTATACAAATTTGTTTGTATAGGTCCCTGACCAAATGTATACAATTGAAACTTTAACCATGTTTCTAAACTTATATTTGCATATAAATGAAATTAAACTGCTGTTTATATTCAATAAATAGCATAGTTACGATATCATTCTATACAGTATGAATGATTGCATCATAGCGTAGGTTTATGTCTTACACATTTGACTTTCTTCATAAAGGCCAAGTCTCACTATGATGCCGGTGGAGCCCCAGTGCGTGATCCAGGATCTACCGGGATGAACCGGGGCTCTACCGGGATGAACCAGGGCTCCACCGGGGACGACCGGAATGAACCAGGGACAAACGGGAACAACCGGGGCTCCACCGGGAAAGTATTAAAGGGAAGGACCGGCAACGACCGGCGCGGCCCCGGCAACAACCAGGACGGCACCGTGACAACCGGGACGAAACCGCAGCTCCACCAGGGCCCATACAGACTTCTGCAGAGCTAAGGCAACGACCCGGTCGCCGGTGTTGCCCCGGTGAATGCCGGCAGAGTCCCGGTATAGCTACGGTACATCGGTAAACCGGTGCTCCGACGGGATGCCACTGGCATTTACCGGGGCTCCGCATGGGCATTACCGGCGACGCCCGGATTTAAACCGGGGCGTTGCCGTAGCTCTGCCGGGGTCTGATGCCGGTATAGCACCGGTGAGTGCAGGTGGAGTTACGGTATACCTGGGCTCTGTCGGGACGCTGCCGGCTTTCATCTGGGCATTACCGGCGACAAACCGGGCTTCACCGGGATAAACCGTAGCTGGTACGGAGTTGACCGGGATTCTGCCGGATTGTTGACCGGCTACAACCGGGGCGGCACCGGGAAACAGTGTGACCGCGTTAAACAAATTATACGAATCATTCTGGTTCTCGCCGGCGTTAGCTAGCCGCAACGGACCGGGGCTCTACCGACAATAGTGAGACTTGGGCTTTATGCTAAAAAAATCATATAACGACATTACATATATTGCATATTATACTTTCACTTGTTCCGGTAAAACAGGTAGGTATTACTTAGACGTGTTTTTTTCGAACGTATTTGGAACCTTCATAAACGCATCCACTGTCTCAATAAATGATGCCAATAATAATTTTATTGCACGTTATTTGATGAATGACAAAACTCGATATTTTGCATTACGACACATTCGGGTACCTTTACAATTTTAAACATTTCTTGATAATAATAATAATAATATTCAGCATATTTTCAAATAATCATTGGTTATTCATAAGTAGTTGGACTTCTCTTTCCTCATGGTGTCGGGCAAACAAAAAAAACGATTTCAAACAATAATTGTTTTACCACGTATTTATTGGTGCAGAAATCGGGCATACAGTCGCTGACATAGAAAATAGGGCTAACGTCCACAGGATTGCATTAAAATGCATCAGAACTCCAAATGGTAGTTAATTTGCCAATAAACTAATTTGCTTACATATATTGAAATACGTCTAACTTTAAAAGTTCGCCCATCCGGCTCCTTTGACAATTACTGGAAATATCAAATACCGGTATAAACAATTTACAAATTAAAATCCGATATTCACATATGCGACTCAAGTCAAGTTTAAATTGCTATTTATTTTTTATTTTTTTTTAATCCAACAATGCCGAACAAAATGCATTGAACTACATTGGAACGCAAATCCACGTAATGATTTCAATGTTTCATAACTCGAACACTTTCAAACTACGCGTGACCTCAGTAAAAATAGTTTATCTAAGTGCTCTCAGTTCACATGCTGGTCAATATGTTTGTAGAGTTTCTTCACTTGAGCAGCATTGTTTTTTTTTACTTATGCATACAAAGTTAAAAAGTCATTTAACTTGCTTAATTAGGTCCATAACCCCGCTTATTTGAAAAAAAGGCACCAAACAAACTGTTATGTCTTAGTTTGTTGACAGAGGGCCTTAACTCAGCATATGGTCACAAACTATAACACAGCTAACATGCTGATAAATATGTAAGTACAAATACATCACTTAAGGAAATGTACCTTTCATGTTACGTGCGACACAAAACTCTGACGGTCGGCCAGAATAATATACAAGAGCACATCTACATGTCAATTCGCCCCCCCCCCCCCCTGAATGTGTAGGCATGACAACATTCATACAGATTAATACTCTTCTAAAAGAAATCATAATACGACTTTCTGATTGACTGAGCCTTGGAATATTTCACTCAAGACAGTGTCTGATGTTGCTGAGCAATCGTATGAAGTTATATCAATTATATCGGTTATATAATCGAACAGTTCGTATATAAGTTTCATTTACGTCTAAAAAATGTGACCCTTGTGACATTGACATACTGAGCACATAATCAGCAATGGTCTTGTACTCGTACAGATATAACTATGAAAGCTCTGTAATGAATGATTCTCATGATTTTAAACAGAATTTAAGTGTGACGGCCAACTATCTGATATACGAACAAACTTCATGTGTCTCCCAGTTGAGGGGGGCTTTATTCAAATAATGAAAAGTTATATAGAAGTAAGAAAACAAATATCTTTTTTTTATTTTGATATCAATAAATAGTAAACGTACAACATTATTTCCACTCAAGGGATAGCTATGTACATTAACACAAGTGGAACAACAAACTTTGTTCAACAAATATACATATATACATACACATTATTATTACATACCTTTTCAAACAAACCACTGATTATAGTAGCGGTTGACTCTACACTACGATTAGTATATTTGCGTTGTCTTAAAAAACTACATTTATTGACAGTTATGACAGAATACTATAGAAAATATTTAATTTAATTACACAGACAGTAAAATAATGATACGGTTATTTAACACGTATGTTTACAGTTTAGAGAAATATCTAAACATGAATAATTAAAATTCACTTACAAGCAGAGACGAAGTTATCTACGATATGAAGATATTGACGCACGTGAGACAAAATGATGCAATCAATTGATGAGTCAAAGATCATGATGTGTTACACAGGCTCTTCATAAAGGCCTTGGAGCTATTTCCATACAATTCACTTAATACAACAGAGCCTTACCATAGCAAAATGTCACGTTGGTGTTGGGCGAAAGATAAAAATTAATCATACCAATATAGCCCAATAATCATAATTTGTACACTTGCATGGTTACCATTTTATTTAGCTAAACAATGATACAAATTAAAACAAGGGCTGTTTGTAAAACATGCATACCCCCCCCCCATTAGGGCTCTCCGTTGTATTGACAGCCATTGTGTGAATATGTTTTTTGTCACGGTGACCTTAACCTTTGACCTAGTGACCTGATAATCAATAGGGGTCATCTGTGAGTCATGATCATTATGTACCTATGAAGTTTCATGATCCTAGCCATAAGTGTTCTTGAGTTATCATCCGAAAACCATTTTACTATTTCGGGTCACCGTGACCTTGACCTTTGACCTAGTGACCTGAAAATCAATAGGGGTCATCTGCGAGTCATGATCAATGTACCTATGAAGTTTCATGATCCTAGGCATAAGCATTCTCGAGTTATCATCCGGAAACCATTTTACTATTTCGGATCACCATGACCTTGACCTTTGACCTAGTGACCTGAAAATCAATAGGGGTCATCTGCCAGTCATTATCAATCTACCTATGAAGTTTCATGATCCTAGGCCTAAGCGTTCTTTAGTTATCATCCAGAAACTATTTTACTATTTTGGGTCACCGTGACCTTGACCTTTGACCTAGTGACCTGAAAATCAATAGGGGTCATCTGCAAGTCATGATCAATCTCCCTATCAAGTTTCATGATCCTAGGCATAAGTGTTCTTGAGTTATCATCCGGAAACCATTATACTATTTCGGGTCACGGTGACCTTGACCTTTGACCTAGTGACCTCAAAATCAATAGGGGTCATCTGCGAGTCATGATCAATGTATCTTTGAAGTTTCATGATCCTAGGCCTAAGCGTTCTTGAGTTATCATCCGGAAACCACCTGGTGGACGGACCGACCAACCGACCGACCGACATGTGCAAAGCAATATACCCCCTCTTCTTCGAAGGGGGGCATAATAAAATGTGTATTTTATTCTCACTGTAAATATCAGTATAATACGTTATTGAAATATGACATAAAATGTACATAAACAAAGGTTATTTACTTGTTGAACAACACAAAACACATTTGATTTGAATTAAAGCTTGAATATAAACAATCAGATTTTATGGGGAAGTCTGGCTTAAGATATGTGTAAAACTTTTTAAGGGTCAGTTATATGTCAAATATAAAATAATTAGCAAGTATAATAATATCATAAAAGTGTATGAATATATTGAAGTGCCATATTATATTGTGCAGTGCATGCTTTAATATTAGTCAGAATTACAACACTCTATTGTCATTCTATCAAATTGATTTTTTACAAATTTCATTAATTATGAATTTTGTTATAACAAATACATAAGTGTTTGTTGAGCATGGAGAATTCAATTTAACCTAAACTAATAAATACATATTACTTAAAATTGCAGTTATTGACAATTTCAAGCACATCCCATTGCTCTCACTTGATAAGAAATTGTTCTCCAAATTTCCACATATTAATATTTTTGGACATGATTTCCTACATAATTAAAAATATTGTCAATATGTGCTGAGATTGTTATTGGGTATGTTAAACGTATGATCGTATAAAACAATGTGTTTCTATTACTTAATATATTTTTGTTTTCAATATATTTTATTTTGATATAGCTATAAAATCTTACAAGTTACATATGATCATTCACACAAACAAGGTTATTTTTATTGTCTTTCAACTAAAATATGCACGTAAAACATCAGTGTGTTCATCAAATTGAAACAAAACACAAATCATAAATAATTTACAACGGCTATGGATGTGTTTTGCTATATATCAACAATAGCATAAAGTAAATATATATATACCTATATACTATAGTGATTTCAAAATCTTGGTCAAGTTATATCACTCATTTACGCACATAAATATCTTGTTTCTATGCGAGCCTGCACAGTGTATACAAAGCATCATCAACTATTCTGTCCGAATACAAACGTCAACACTAAAGATAAGTATGTTAGTAATAAGTGTGTTATCCACCATTAGCTATTTATAATTATAACGTTGGTTAGTATTCACGAATAATCTCATCATAATAAATCAATTAATTGAAAAAATTCCACAGAATTATAGGCTTTCCATATCATTAAAAAACAGCAATTTAAGTTAAGATAACCTTTCAAATTTTATTCATTTTAAACAACCCACTTTCAAATGATGACAACATAGGTTTTGTGTCTATTATCAGCGTTTTGAACATGTATACAGCTTTTCAAATATGATGAAATTGTGTAAATATTTAATAATAATACCAGTTGTCAATACAAAATTTACAATTTACAGAAGATAAAACAAGTTTGTCGTAAATTAATTAATATTTTGCATTTTAAATTGTATGAGACTACACACGATTCTTGGTAAAATACTCCAGTCCTCTAAGCAAACTAATAAGTATTGTTAGAGACTGAAATACAGAAAGATCAAAATAGAAGTGTCAAAATGTTGAATCTTTCTTTAAAAAATAGCATGTCAAGCTATAATTACTGGTAAAACAATACTGAAATATGTTTTATTTAATGAAAAGAAGACAATGAATATGAAAATTTGTACAAGTTTCTAGTATTATTTAAACAGCTTTGCTTAAGCTGAAAGTCAGCATATGCGAACTCTTTATTTAAGTTTTTCCAAAATCTGGATCAAAATGAAGAGTGATAATTTCAGAATCTTAAGTATTAATAAATATAAAGAAGTGATAAATACAAAGACTTTCTTCTTTTTGGCTTAAAATAATAATAATAAGTGCTTTAAACAAATAATGTTCACTTCATTTCTACTACCTATGTTGACTTCATTTAACAAAAATCATTAACATCAAATCATTGACAGCATTATAATGCCCATAATACATGAAATGTATTCGCTGGTCTCATGCCACAATGCCACACTACCTTATGGTTGGCCACATGACTTTCATTCTGCAATTTCATTTTGAACTATGCCACTCATTTCCAACCCATCCCACAATTCTGATCAAAATGAAATTGCAGAATGAAAGTCATGTGGCCAACCATAAGGTAGTGTGGCATTGAACAATTACAATAATGGAAGATCAGAATTGTGGGATGGGTTGTTCACAACAGAAGGCGAGGCTATAACACGACCAATGCGGGCACTAAGAAAGTAGCATGTATTTTAATTTTATTTATTACTGATCTTCCAAGTTATGCCCATATTCCACGTTTGTCTAAAAACTCCATTAATGTCAACACTAAATAAACACAACATAGCCAAGAGTCCAACTTCAATATCAGGTTAATATGTTTGGAGAGTTTTATCTATAGCAGCATAAGTATTCCTTTTGTAATTGCAATCATTTTCATTAATGACTTATTAAAGAGAAAATAATTGCAACAAGATCTTAATTGAAATGGAAGATGTCCCATCACTCCAGTCCAACATGCCAATCTTGCAAAGGCCACCAAGGCCCATGTGACCTTGAATTTTTCCCTGACACCAAGGTGAATACTGGGGCGAGTTGGAGGACGTCATGGTATGGCACTGTTGTGAGGGCTGACCTCGCATGGATCTCTTTGAGTTGATGTGCTGCGACATCAAAGCCCACTGATTTGCTTTGAGAGGTGTGGGTCAACCTTAGTAGAAGAGAGGCAAGGTGAAATATTTATGTGTGAATATATTGTTCAACATAACTTATTTGTCTAAGTGTAAAGAAAATACATACAAGCAAGTTTAAATACATATATAAGACTAGTAAGTTTTGTTTCCATATGCACTTTTTTGAGAATAAGTTATTTTTTTTTTACAAAATTCTTATTTTTATTGTTGCATTACTTATTTCATTAGTTATAATGCTTTATAATTCTTGCCTTTATATATTGCTTTCTTAGAACCTTTATCAATATATTGTTGTTTCTTAAATGAATAAAGAGAGTGATTATTTATTGGTTTAATATGAGTCTATATTTAGATGAAATACCTCCAATAATACTTTTCACCCAAAATGAAAAATATCTTTCTCAAATAACAATTATTAAGCAGAAAAAACATTAAAATTCAAAATTTTTCATTCTTAACTCCATAAACAAAAAAGATAAAAAAAACTATCCATACTGAGCTTATGTTTCAACAAACTACTGCACCTTGGCTGCCAAAACATGGTTGACGGCTTAATTGACCACATTTGCTGATGTAGCTGTTGCTGGGCAATAATGGGTTTGTTGCATGGAAACTGCTGGTAGCTTAATATGAAGCAGTGTTTGGAGATGTGTACAGCTTCAAGCCATTGGAGAGAGATCTGTGGCGATGTTTGTTTCTAGGGGCACATTGCTGTGAAAGAAAATAATGTGCAGTTACATAACTTTTTACTTAACAAGTACGGTCAGAGAGTGTTGCTGAAACCAAATATGAATTCACTAACCCTGTATTGTATACCCACAATGTTTTGGATTAGTAAGAAGCCATGAAACAAATTTATGTAACTAAGTATCATTATTTCCACAGCATAACCGGTAAAAGAATTAGCTACACTGCATGATATCATCATGTTTATTTCCACGCCAGTTGTTGCTTGCAGGAAAAGTAACTGACCTAATAAAGAAAATTAAATGGTTATCCTTGTGAGCTTTGCTGATTAAAAACTACTATTTTTTACAAGGAAAGATAGTTGTTGATTTTTATAGTTATACTGCATTTTATTTCAGAATTCAGTAAAACATTTCCATGACAGGCGTTGATTTATTCTTTCCATTTTTTAAAAAATAAACAAGAGCTTGTTACAGTAGTGCCAAATCCCCGCCGAAATGTGTTTGCTTGTATGACAACATTTGTTTTAGAGAGTAGAATAATATTTGTAAAAACAAATAAAGGGAGATAATTCATTATGCTCCGGACAAAAATTTACTTTGAAATTAAATAAAGGGATATAATTCGAACACTAAGGTAGATACAGTTATGGTTCTGAGTCACTGCACTTCTCCTACTTGCCATCTGTTTAAGTTTGAAGTTTCAAGTTAATCCCTTCAGTAGATTTAGAGTTATGCCTTGGACAAAAATTTACTTTAAAATTATATAAAAGGGGAGATAATTCAAAAACTAAAGTAGATAGAGTTATGGTTCTGAGTCACTGCACTTCTCCTACTTGCCATCTGTTTAAGTTTGAAGTTTCAAGTTAACCCCTTCAGTAGATTTAGAGTTATGCTTTGGACAAAAATTTACTTTAAAATTATATAAAAGGGGAGATAATTCAAAAACTAAGGTAGATACAGTTATGGTTCTGAGTCACTGCACTTCTCCTACTTGCCATCTGTTTAAGTTCGAAGTTTCAAGTTAATCCCTTCAGTAGATTTAGAGTTATGCTTTGGACAAAAATTTACTTTAAAATTATATAAAAGGGGAGATAATTCAAAAACTAAGGTAGATAGAGTTATGGTTATTGGTCAGTGCACTTCTCCTAGTTGCCATATGTTTATATTTCAAGTTTCAAGTAAATCCCTTTAGTACATTTAGAGTTATGCTCCGGACAAAATCTACTTTAAAGTTATATAAAAGGGGAGATAATTCAAAAACTAAGGTAGATAGAGTTATGGTTCTTAGTCACTGCACTTTTCCTACTTGCCATCTGTTTATATTTCAAGTTTCAAGTAAATCCCTTTTAGTAGTTTAAGAGTTATGCTCCGGACAAAAAATTACTTTGAAATTATATAAAAGGGGAGATAATTCAAAATCTAAGGTAGATAGAGTTATGGTTCTTGGTCACTGCACTTCTCCTAGTTGCAATCTGTTTATATTTCAAGTAAATCCCTTCTGTAGATTTAGAGTTATGCTCCGGACAAAAATGTACTTTAAAATAATATAAAAGGGGAGATAATTCAAAAACTAAGGTAGATAGAGTTGTGGTTCTTAGTCACTGCACTTCTCCTAGTTGTCATCTGTTAATATTTCAAGTTTTAAGTGATTCCGTTCAGTAGATTTAGAGTAATGCTCTGGACAAAAATTTACATTAAAAGCATATAAAAGGGGAGATAATTCAAAAACTAAGGTAGATAGAGTTATGGTTCTTGGTCACTACACTTTTCATAGTTGCCAACTGTGTATATTTCAAGTTTCAAGTAAATCCCTTCAGTAGATTTAGAGTTATGCTCTGGACAAAAATGTACTTTAAATCATATAAAAGGGGAGATAATTAAAAAACTAAGGTAGATAGAGTTATGGTTCTTGGTCACTGCACTTCTCCTAGTTGCCATCTGTTAATATTCTAAGTTTAAAGTAAATCCAATGAATAGATTTGGAGTTATGCTCCGGATAAAGTTTCAGCCGGAGGGACAGACGGACAGGACCAATAACTATATCCCCTCCAAAAAATTTTCGGCGGGGATAAAAAACAACACACAACCTGACATTTGTTAAACTAAAACTGTGAAGACCCCGAAAAATTCACATTTAAAGGTAGAACTAACAATTTCATACACCAATAATTTAACAAGAAAATTCGTTGAATTGATATCCCCCACCAATATGCTTCTTGACACAAAAGTGTTCTATTTGACACTCAGCTAAAACAGCATTTTTTGAAGATGCAAAGAGCCATAACTCCGTTATTAACAGATGGTGTACAATGCCATTTGGCGTGCATCATTCTCTTATCCATATACACTGTAACTCCAATATAAAGCGCTCCGTTATAACGCTGAATCCAATATAACGCGGAGGGTGCTTGGATCCCATTTTTTCTCCAACCTTCCATTTGATTTCTGATTCAAATCCGTATTATGTAACTTCATGTATTTTCAGACAATTCAAAGATGGCGGCAATCACAGTCATGTTGATTGCTTTATTCAACCGTCCGTTGAACCGATTATAATCGCCTCAAGGTTAAACAACACCGACAGCTAATTGGTGTTAATCTGTTGTGTAATGTCAATAAAGGTGTGAAAAACTCGCGTGTCAGTGTTTATTACATGTATTCCTCATCAGAGCGGTTCAGTGCGATAATTTCCATAAGTGCAAGCGGGATAGTTATACAATTCAAGTAATTCAAAACGATTGAAACATTCTTACTTTGATATGGATGCAGTTTGACTAAATGAAATGCGCGGCTGTGAAATATACTGCCTACTGTATTAAACAACTTTTTCTGTCATTTCATTATCATTCTGGTATTTTGTCATTTAATCTTTCAGTTCGTGTATAAGAAATTAAATAATGCAGACGATTTATTTACATGCGAACGCAGTGTACCGGCAATTGTTAACAGAGTTTCACTTTCATTTTCGCGCAGTATCAGAAAGTCCACGAGAAACACGTTTTTTGCATGCGTATGACGCAATAAAACATTTTTTTGTACATGAGTCGTATTGCATTCAATCTAAATTTAATGTCGCTCGTCCAATGAAAGCTCTGCCCCATAATGCACTGTACTCTTAACACTTCTGAAAATGGCATATATGCGTACGGTTGTGTTTACGAATTTCTTAAACATATATCGTCATTAATGTTCAAGATTATTATTTTTTAAGTGATGTTGCAATTTTCTTGGATTATCGGATAAATGTGCACATAAGACAAGCGGTATGTATACTGTTATCAATACGATTCGGTTTATATGCATGTATTTGCGTCAACACAGCATGGCAATATACATGACCTATATTATAGGCTATTCTATACCTGTTTTTTTATAGCGCCTTGCAGTAAATGAGCTCAAAACCTATAACGCGGATCCGTTATAACGCTGTTTCGCGGCTTGGACCCCATTGACCGCGCTATATTGGAGTTACAGTGTATATATGCTCATACCAAGTTTCAATGAAATCCGCCAAAGCACTTCCAAGATATGGCTCCGGACACAAAAGTACCGGCCGGCCGGCCAAACGGACGGAAAGAGGGACGGACAGACGGACAACGCCAAAACAATATCCCTCCGCCTATGTCGGGAAATAATAAAACATGTTTATTTTATTGTTTAATTCATAAAAAATAGATATTGTGCTAGTTATCCGTATGTGGTATTTTTTTAATGTAATATATGTTGATGATAATTACCAATGGGTTATTCAACATTTCACTGTACAATAGGGGTACATACATATTTAGACAAGTACACACTTTGAATCTTCATATTGGACAAGCGATTGGATATCATCAGTTTAACGATTTTCAATTGTTTTCCCTCACTGCAATTCTTTAACATGAGAACTTAGTTAATCAATGTCAAACTTATGTAACAAAATACAGATATATCATAGATTTTGGGTTCTCTCAAATTGTTCTCCATATGTATATATATATATATATATATATATATATATATATATATATATATACATATATATATATATATATATATATATATATATATATATATATATATATATATATATATATATATATATATATATATATATATATATATATGTATACTTTGAATTATCGAGAGTGTGACATCTGTTACACTGAGTCTTGCTGGTAACAGAGGGCATACTTAACAGGGGTGTGATTGAGGCAAAGTCAGAGGGGAGGAAAGTTCTGTCGACTGATTTTGACTACACGAATGGCGCGCATAACGCAATGACAAACCTGAAAATAGACATTAAAATAAACAACTTCTTGAACTTCATAACAATATTTCTTTATAAAAACCTGTTAAACTTCACATTTAACATACTGATAATGCAAAGTAAACAGTTAAGTAAGTATTTATTGTGATCAATAGCAGCAGTTTTTCAATGTATTGAATTACAGTTAATGGACTAAATATAAACAAACACACATGAGTGTTCTTCTTGTGTTAATGATGTATTAACTGAGTTAAATTAATATATTTAATTTGTTTACCTTTCAATATCTTGCATTTCACATCTTCACTCAGCTCAACGCTATTTCAGTTAACTGAACAGCGTGGCAAACATAATAAAGCAGAACATGCATATGAATCTGATTATAAACAGACCCACAGACATATAAATCAAATCATGTTTGTCTATTTCCATGTTCGAATGATACTCTTCTAAATTGTTTTACTTCGCGAGTAGACTAAACTCCGATTTGCAAACACTGGTTTCCGTGACACAAATTCAGTGGGCACATTTCTTAACAAAATATGTGTTGCTTGTATCTAAAACGTAGTCTTTTTTTTTTGACAAACACATTTCATTATTCCTATCAGACTAGGTAATGTCAGTCATTTATTCGATTGCTATTTGTCATTTCAATAATATTAATTTTCTCTTCACAACGGCGCCATTTGCAAACAAATCAGCTGAGGGCATTTTAAGAAAACGATTTTAATTGGAAGATTGGGAAACGACAGCCAATTATATCGCTCGTTTTAAAAATGCTTAGGCAGAATCTACCAGTGTAAAATGCGGAGAGATTTCACAGGCCGCGGATATTTCGGGCCGCTTATGAAATACGTCCGCCGAATCGGTGGTACCCCCTCTCCCCCACATTTTTATAAAACGAATTTACATGTATCTCAGAAGTGACCTCCGGGACAACCCAATCCGCGGATCTGCGGAAAAATCACACCCCTGCTTAATCAAATATGTCCATATCGCCATGAACTTTCAGACCCACGTGACCCTGAACCTTACCTTAACCCCAAAGGGAGTACTGGGTTGACGTCAAGGATATTGTAGCCAATTTTGTCGCCATAAATACCGTGCTGTTGACCAGGGAGAAACATGACGCTTGGCATGTTGTGTAGAGGGTCACAGCCAAGGCCCTGGGAACCAAATGGGTTCTGGAAAAAGCAGGTTTACCCACGACCTAAGCAAGAGAAGAGAAGTCTAATAAGGTCGTATTTACAGAGCGGATATAAAGTCTGCTTAGTGATAATGAGGTCCTGGGTTCAATACCCTTTCAGGTAGTGATCTCTGGATTTTATCATCACACTCATAGAAAATGTACATGGGAGTATCTTGATAAGCATGAGGTTTTCAATGAAATAAGCTTAAAGGAATATGTTAAAACTGAATGTATATGGAAATATATTGGTAAACGAACAGTTCTTAGCTTTAACATTAAACTTAGGATAATTAATATTTAATATGTACAAGTTGATATCCCAAGCAACAATTAATGTAAGTGTACATTGTGTACATGAAGTACAAATAGGAGCCTGGTTTTGAGAAAACAGGGCTTTATGCAGTCAGCACAGGCTACAGAAATGTACACTTTCTTATCAAATGGTATTTTTCATTAAAGGAAGTCTCTTCTTAGCAAAATTCTGGGACACTTAACACAAAGGCATTATGCCCATTTACTTGAACGAGGCTCATATTATAATCATCCATACAGAGCAGGCTTTGTAATGAACTGCTGCCTGAAGGTTGTTATCAAAACATTGAAGACAGCTGAACCGAGTGTTGCTGCTGGTGCTGTTGTTGTTGCCATTCGATTGTGGTCTGGTTGCTAGTATATGGTGGGTTGTTGAACATGAAGCACTGATTTGGCGACGTCTTAAGCTGAGTGCCACCAGACAATGATCTGTGACAGTTGTTGTATTGGGAGGCCCCTAGCTGTGAAAGAAAATAGAGAGAGGATATCAATAAAAGATTGCACAATGTCAAAAACGATAATTCCCTTCATTTTTCATGCTGATAACAATGTCACGAACGATAACTCTGTCTGGCACTTGCTTCTGTACATTAACCAACAATACAGCTCTTTCAAGGAATAACAATCTGCAATATCCATTACAAAGCTTCTATTTTTAGTTCCGTGTTCTTTCTTGCTTGATGTGCTTTTCTTTTTGCTTGGTAAAGTCACCCCCTCTCCACAAATTATCTAATTAATATAAGATTAATTACCAACATGTCCTGAAAAACAGATTTCCAGCACAAAAAAATTAAACAATAGAAGTCGGCTAAATGTAGTTATTCATACCACAATTGTTTGTTGGGTAAGTATTCATATTTTCATGAGTGACACAGCATTTTTTACATCTTTTTTAGGAGAATAACTGGAGTAATTATTATTTCCAACAGTGACACAGCTTTATGTTTTTTTCATCTGTTTTATTCATTGTAATAAATACTTTTTTGTTGAAATTATGACAAATGAAATATCCATTTTTCATATCACACAGTCCAACACATAGTCTTGCTATATTATTCTATCATAGAATTTCTATGATGAACACGGGTATAAGATTTTTTTTGCATTGTTAAGTTGGAAATTTCACCATGATATTGTTTTTCATGGTGATGAAAAAGTTGCAGTTTCAATTTAACTGCTTGAGTAATATAAATTGTTCCACAAACAGATACAATTTTAATCAGACCAACGGACAAACCAACAGACAGTGACTGAGAATGCATTGTGACCCTGTCGGACTTTGGTTGCAAAGTTTTAAAGATGTATTATTTGCTTTAACAAAATAAAAAAATAATTAAAAATGTTGAAAAAGTTTTTTGAATATTATAATAAGTTAGGTTCAACCTATAGAGTTGGATAGGACAAATAACAAAATGTTCCCTTTTAGTTTAAAAAATATATATATTTGAGACCTATTTGGAAACTTTATATTGGGAATTTTAGGCAGTCAATTAAGAAAAACATGATTAAATACTTTTCAACATTGGGTTTACGGCCGTATACTAGCCAAGTATTAGATGCAACAAACAACCAGCTGACCTGGGCTGCCATGTTGTTCCACTGCTACTGAGAGAAGCCTGGGGAAAGTTGCAAGCCCATGTGCATCATGACCCCTCCCCCTGAGTTCACAAGGCTCAGGCTTGGCGACCGCTGTTGAAGCGACATTGGGCTCCAAGTATACTTGAAGGATCATGTTTGGCGCATTGACACTGCTCATTAGCTTGGCGTGTTTTTTTGGGAATGGAGCCACGTTCACTGATATGTTGTCCTGTTAAATAAAATATATAAAAAAACTGTTAAATAAAATATCAACAAAGTAAAGTTCCAGTTGCACAAGCAGGCCATCATTATATTCATCACTACAGGGTCCTTTATTGAAGGAAAGTCACCATTTCAAATAAAATTAGACACAGTACATAGACTATACAAATCATTATACAGTTTTGCAATGTGAGCAGTACACTCAAAAGTGTATGAACTGTCAAGAAAATTATGTCAATTGCATAAATTCTGATGGCATGTATGCTTAGACGAGAACAAATTTTTCAGACAGTTAATACACCAAAGTAACGAAGAACAAGAATGCCAACAAAATACACCCTTATAGAAGACTGGGTTACATTGACAGTCAGTGCAATATCAGACATGTTAAAAGGTCAATTTCCTCCATTAAACAAGAACATATTTTGGAAGTGCTAATGTAACAGGCGATCTAGCTGGTTACTATACTGGTACAAGATATTATGCAGACAAAAATTGGTGACGACTTTCATGATGATCCGTTTTATATTGGCTTCAAACAGAGAGCCGGAGTATTAAGGGCCATCCACTGCCCAACAGCCCACATGCAGCTGCCCCAGGTTTTCCTACAATACTTGAACCTTGCTGAGAAAACCAGGCTAATCAGATAAGACTTTCTGCTTTTATTGAATTTTTCGTTTAAAGGAAGACTTCTTTTAGAACCAGAGTTCCCAGGTCAGAGACATATGACCCCCAAAACAGGGGCGACTTCAGCATCGGGACTGGCTCCATCTCTGTCTATGGCCTGGTTGAAGCAGCAGCAGCAACGACAACAACAACAAGTATTTGAGCAGTGCTCTGGGCCACGGGGCTAAATGAATGTGCTTAAAGTGTCATCCCAGATTAGCCGGTGCAGAATGGAATTTTTTATTTGAAGACAGTCTCTTCTAAACGACAAACTCAGCATAATCGGTAAAGTTTTGTCCTTGATAAATTGCACAGGCTAATCTGGCATGACACTTTATGCACATGCATTAAGTCATATTTTCCCAGAATGAGGCTAATATAGTTTACTTAACATGAGTCCTTTTCCTGCCTGATTGAGGAAAAGTTCCTAGCATCAAATGGGAACTCTGTGTTTTTAAATTGGTCCAATTAGGTAAATAAATAGCTTATAACAGTTGATCAGATGAGTTTTAATCATACATGGAATATTTTTGTCTTTTTTTTCAGCAGAAATTCAACCACTGAACCAAAAGTTTCTCCTTGCATAAAAGAGATCCGCTTTAATAGAATTGTTGCATTCTTATTAATTTTAGTAAAACAGTTATTTAAAACCATATATAAAATTATTATTTCCATTTATTTTTAATATTTATTTAAATTGGATTTTGTTTTAAGAGCCAGCTCCTACAGGAACCCATGCAATCAAAGATCGATACCTAGCTGAACAACAGGCGCTCTGATGATTTATCACTCTAACTCAAACAAGGGCTGTTTGTAAAACATGCACACCCCCCCCCCCCCCCCCCCCCCCCCGATATGGGCTGTCAGTTGTAGTGGCAGCCATTGTGTGAATACCTAACTGAACAACAGGCGCTCTGATGATTTATTACTCTAACTCAAACAAGGGCTGTTTGTAAAACATGCATCCCCCCATACGGGCTTCAGTTGTAGTGGCATCCATTGTCTGAATACGTTGTTTGTCACTGTGACCTTGACCTTTAATCTAGTGACCTGAAAATCAATAGGGGTCATCTGCGAATCATGATCAATGTACCTATGAAGTTCCATTATTCTAGGCGTAAGCGTTCTTGAGATATCATCCGGAAAAAAATTTACTGTGTCGAGTCACCCTGACCTTGACCTTTGACCTAGTGACCTGAAAATCATTAGGGGTCATCTGCAAGTCATGATCAATGTACCTATGAAGTTTCATGATCCTAGGCGTAAGCGTTCTTGAGTTATCATCCGGAAACAATTCGGTGGACGGACCGATGGACAGACGGACTGACCGATGGACCGACCGACATGTGCAAAACAATATACCCCCTCTTCTTCGAAGGGGGGCATAAAAGAGCAAATTTTGGTAATAATTGGATTAAAAATTGATGCAGAGTGAAAATTGTGACATTGATAAATCTCTTAAATATTAAGATAATTACCTTAATTTTCTAGGTAGGAAATCATTCAACCTTACATTGTTGACTCTTAAGCTCTTTTTTTACTGTTTTAGGAAAAAGGGCAGAACCCTTCTAATTGGGAAACAAGAGCACCGCCTTGCAGGTGCAGACCGCTCATCTATTTTCTTTTTAAAGATAAAGGGACTCTCATTTTCAATCACAAAGGAGGGAGGGGTGGAGTGAAGAGGATTGTATAGTGTGGGGGCGTGGACATTTATTACATTATCTTCCAAAAATGCGGTAAAAAAAAAAAATGGGGGGATGGGGTGGGGTGGGGTATAGTGTGAGGGTGTGGTGGTCATTTGTGAGATGATCTTTAAAAAGAAAAAAAATTAGGGGGGGGGGGAAATTTGGGGGGGGGGGTGAGGAGGGGGGTTGGGGGGATATTCTTGGGTGCGATGGTTGGACGGTATTTCAAACATAAAAAAATAAAAATAAATATTTGTTTTTAACCGTTTCAAAAAAAAAAAACAAATTGGGGGTGGGGGGTGGGGGGGTATAGTATAGTGTGAGGGTGTGGTGGTCATTTGTGAGATGATCTTAAAAAAAAAAAAAAAAAAATAGGGGGGGGGGGGGGGGGGAATTCGGGGAGGGGGGGGAAGGGGACGGAGATGGTTTGGGTGGAGTCTATTGTAGTATGTCAGGTAAGAGTAGTTTTGTCAAAGTATCAATCAAATCTAATCTTAAATAAAGAAGTTATGGCATTTTTAGCAAAATTTAATAATTTGACCTTGAGAGTCAAGGTCATTCAAAGGTCAAGGTAAAATTCAACTTGCCAGGTACAGTAACCTCATCATAGCATGCACGTATTTGAAGTTTGAAAGCAATAGCCTTGATACTTTAGAAGTAAAGTGGATCGAAACACAAAATTTAACCATATATTCAAAGTTACTAAGTCAAAAAAGGGCCATAATTCCGTAAAAATGACAACCAGAGTTATGCAACTTGTCCTTTTACTGTACCCTTATGATAGTTTGTGAGTGTTCCGAGTATGAAAGCAATATCTATGATAGTTTAGGGGTAAAGTGGACCAAAACACAAAACTTAACCAAATTTTCAATTTTCTAAGTATAAAGGGCCCATAATTCCGTCCAAATGCCAGTCAGAGTTACATAACTTTGCCTGCACAGTCCCCTTATGATAGATAATAAGTGTTGCAAGTATGAAAGCAATAGCTTTGATACTGTAGGAATAAAGTGGACCTAAACACAAAACTTAACCAAATTTTCAATTTTCTAAGTATAAAAAGGGCACATAATTCTGTCAAAATGCCAGTCAGAGTTACATTACTTTGCCTGCACAGTCCCCTTATGATAGTTAGTAAGTGTTGCAAGTATTAAAGCAATAGCTTTGATACTAAAGGAATAAAATGGACCTATACACAAAACTTAACCAAAATTTTCAATTTTCTAAGTATAAAAAGGGCACATAATTCTGTCAAAATGCACGCCAGAGTTATCTAACTTTGCCTGCCCAGTCCTCTCATGATAGTAAGTAAGTGTACCAAGTTTGAATGCAATAGCATTGATACTTTCTGAGAAAAGTGGACCTAAACGCAAAACTTAACCGGATGCCAACGCAGACGCCAACGCCAAGGTGATGACAATAGCTCATTTTTTTTTCCCAAAAATAGATGAGCTAAAAAAGATCTGACACTCGTTGTCATATCATACCATATTTTATTAAACTCGTCCAGGAAATTGGTTAGTAAGCTCGCCAAAGGCTTGCTTACTAACAAAATTCCTGAACTCGTTTAATAAAATATGGTATGATATGACAACTTGTGCCAGATCCTATATATATTTTGAAACACATATAACTAGTTAATATTAAAATGGTTGAGAACAAATTAAATGTAAATTGACATTTTTGCATTAATACTTATAATAGTTTAATGCATATGCACCAGTGTTGTCGATCCATTGTGTCATATACCATTATGATCTTTACTCAAAAATCCACAAATATCTTCATGAACTCCATTAGGTTTTATTAAAATAATTCATATTATGCTGACATTGTTACAAACTGCTACGCCAAGGTAGCTAAAACATGCAAGACAGCTTACCAAACTGCTGCTGCTGTTGTTTCTTTTTTCTGATGTGCTGGTGTGGCTTGGTTGCTAGGATACAGCTGGACACCGACCATTCACAGCTGAAAAACAAATACATATTGAAAAATTTGGTTCAATGAAACATAATTGATATTTTGCAATTTAGTTCCTACATTTAACAAGAAATCGTCGGAGACGGGTGATGCTTCCCAAAGGTTTTTTTGGCACAATATTGCACTATATATTCAGGTAAAAGGAAACGTCTTGAGGGCACAGTAGTTGGAGGGAAAGATTGTTTTTTTAGAAAATTTCAAAGGGCCATAATTCTGTGAAAAATCATGCAACCAGAACCCGCTGATAATATGCACATCTCCTCTTGGTAGTGACACTTTCCATTAAGTTTCATTGAATTCCGGTCATTAGTTGCTGAGAAATAGCCTGGACAAAAATTTTGCATGGACAGACAGACAAACATACACACGGACAGACGAAGCGGCGACTATATGCTCCCCCCAAAATAAATTTTGGGGAAGCATAAAAACATAGATCACAAGTGTTTCAAGTGATTTTATGTTTTCTTGAATAATAAAAACATCTATTCACAAACCTCAGGGCAACTGTGGTCACTTTATTATTGTGAATAAAATATAAGTTACACAGCCTCTGAATTCCCATGTATGGTGAGATACAGAGACAGTAAATAAATAGTGTGCAAGAGAGTGACTCAGCCAATGATAAGTTAGGGCTTTGTCACAAAATGACCACTAACCCACAAGCAACACTGCATGGGGTTCACAAAATTGAAGTTTGAATGTAATCCCTTGAGAAATGTATGTGTTATTTGTTACAAATCTTTTTACATTATATGAAGCCCCTCAAACTGACCAACTTACAGAATATTGACTCCAACATACCCTCTACAAAACTTGGTTTGTGGGGTTTAATTATCATTAATTCACATCCCCACCTTGCAGTTCATGTTGCTCTACTGTTGCTGTGTTGTTGAGATGTTCAGAGAGCATTAAGACCACGGGTACATCATGAACCAGTTCCCCACAACTGAGGCTGCTACTGGAGCCTAGATTGGTACCGGTTTGACATTTCTTGGAATCTCATTTCTCTTAAGGGTCACGTTTGGCGCAGTTGAACTGTTCATTAGCTCAGGGAGGTTTTCAGGGTAGGGTGCTTGTTAAGTGACATGCTGTTCTGTGAAATAAAAAAATCAACAATGTGAAACTCGAGTCACCATTTGACATACCATTAGACACAGACATCTACATAGCATTACACAATTTTGCAATGTGAGCAGTACACTTATGACCTGTCATTTTTTTGACAGTTCATACAAAAATGAAAAACAAGAATGCCAACAAAATACAACTGTTTAGAAGACTAGGTTACATTGATTGTGAGTGCAATTGCAGACAAGTCTAAGCGTCAATTTTTCATCATTAAACAAAAACATATTTTGGAAGTGCTACAGGCAATCTGGCTGGTTACTAAACTTGGTTGTGATATTATGATCAAAACATTATCAACAACTTTCATAATGATCCGACGTTTTGAAATACAGAGCAGACGTAATCGTGGATGCAAAACGCTCGACAGCCCACTTGCAGCCACCACATTTTCACCTATAATACGTCTTTTTTAAAACTAATATTTAGCACTTTTAAGTACAACACTAAGTGAACATTGGCTGTGTAATCAGAAATGAAAAGATAACCATTCTGGCATATAGTGGCATCAAGGGTTTTTAAAGGTTTGACCTGGTGACATGGTTACCTAGTTTTGGGATGCAAGTGACCTAGATACGAAATCAGCCTAGATTTTGTCCAGATAATCATCATTCTGATCAAGTTTCATCAAGATTGGATAAACAAAGTAAACATCTAGAGTGGTAATTAGCTAAAAGTTGACCACACACACAGCACAATGCTTGTCATATAGTTATCACAATTGCTTACCAGATCACTTTATGCTTAATAGTTAGCTTAAAAAGATCTTCAAATATACATCACATATTGCTACAGATACTTCTGGGGGCTATAGCAATAAGGGACATTTCTGATGTAGTAAATACAAAGCTTTTTATACTACTACTACTATCATTTGCATATAGTTACAGACATTATTTTGTAATAAAGTTGCTATCCTGATCTCCACAAATATAAAACCCGTGCAAAGGCACAAACAATATTGACCCTTTTGTAAAGAAATGGAAGTTCCATTACGATCATTGCATTTGATATGGAACATGATTTTGTCAAGAGTTAAAAAGGCAGTTTTGTTAGTATCTACATATAAAAGGCAGTTTTTATGGTATCTACATATAATTTGTATGTTATTGGCATTTTATATATAAAGCTCTAGATGTTCACTTTAAACCTTAATTTGAGGGTCAACCCTGAAACTGTTGTATCTTCTTCACATTTCTATAGGAGATGCAATAGTTTTGCGCTCTACTGTCAAATAAAAATAAGATATACTGGTCAATTAAGGAAAGTGCAGAAAACTGAGTTTGCACTTGGGTATTAACAATTTGTTAAAGCTTGATTGCATCAAAGTCTTAAGGTTATACAAGCCGCTTTGTGGGAACATTGGGCTTAATGCATGTGCAGTTCTCTTATCAGGGAAAAAACCTTTGGCCAAGACAGGATTTTCATGTAGAAGAGACAACCTTAAACAAAATTCCCTAAAAGTGAAAAGTGTCGTCCATTATTAGCCTATGTATACTGCACAGGCTAATCTTGGGCGAGACTTTAGGCAGCACATGCATTAAGACCAGCTTTCCCAGAACGAGACTTACTATGAAAGGATCGCGGTCACAGCTGTGCAACAGGAATCCCTTTTCCAATGACAAGGGACTACCTCAGTTTTTATATATATATATTTAGTTGGGGATGTGCTGCCCCATTCCAAATGGAACAAGGGACAAAATTGTCACAAAACCAGGTTTTCATTGTGAAAAAAAAATCTGATAAAGGGAGAAAACTCAAACTGAACTTTTGAAATGAACAAACAAAATTAACCCCCTTTGTAAGTTTGTTTAAAAAAAAAAATCTATTATTAGTCGTGGCGACCTTGACATTGGAGATATTGACGTGATTCTTTCGTGCAACACACCGTACCATGATGGTGAACAAATGTGCCAAATGATTTTAAAATCTCACAATGAATGACATAGTTATGGCCAGGACAAGCTCATTTATGGCCATTTTTGACCTTTGAACTCAAAGTGTGACCTTGACCTTGGAGATATCGACGTAATTATTTCGCGCGACACACCGTCCAATGATGGTGAACAAATGTGCCAAATGATTTTAAAATCTGACAATGAACGACATAGTTATGGCCCGGACAAGCTTGTTCCGCCAGCCCGCCAGCCAGCCAGCCAGCCAGCCAGCCAGCCCGCCCGCATTCGCCAATCTAATAACCAGTTTTTTCCTTCGGAAAACCTGGTTAACAAAGTATACATTTTTCCAAAATGACTGCATGAAATTAATAATTAAATAATTAAAGGTTTTCAAAACAAAGAGAAAAAATATTGCAATATTTCGTTCTTTTTCCTATTCAGCTTTACAAGTTTCACCAGAGTAAATATAATACTGAACAAACTTTTATTCTCAATATTAAAGTATGTATTAGAAAAAACAACCGCAACTTCAATTTTATTCATTTTACTCAAAACAACCCAATTTTTCCCAATCCAAATAGCCCTTACCCATTTCCAAAATCAAAGCGCTGAAGGCACTGAATTTGTTCCCTGTTGTATTATCTTAGACGCAACTCAGTTTTCAAAATTATGTTATAGCTTTTTGTAACGCAAGTTTGAAATGATCACAACCCATTCAAATTTATTAAGAGTGTGTCATAAAACAAAGGTCAAGATGTGTGTTGTTTTTTTTTCAAATCATTGATACAGCTTATCAGTGTGCACAGGCTATTCTTATTTGACATTCAGTAAACACCAGAGAAGAAGTATAAAAGGGCCACAAACTCACAAGATGTCTACGTTTCAGTTGTACGCTGGTGTGTAAACAGCAGAAAACAAAAATTATTATTCTCATAATATTTAAGTTGGTATTGAATATTTTCCAATGAAATTTGACATACATATACTTTAGTATACAAACAATATGTATGTGTAATTTGTAGGTTAAAAGTTATATAGATTTTTGACTTACAGAATAAGTTTTTTGTTGTCTGCTTGAAATTCAAATTACCCTGTAAATGCTAAGCACCGCCCACTTGAAAGGTTATGAACGCGGATGACTCAAATCAAGTTTACATGTAAATACAGATTCAACAGTATACCTAATGCTGTCTGCTCAAACACGTGTTTCTATTTATAAACACTCTAATGTTAGCAGCAAATCACTGGCAGATAAACCCAGCCTACTAGTTAATGTTGGTTAATATTTTACCATTGCAAAATCAAGCAAGTGAGATTCCGCTTTTAAGCCCCGTTTTCCCTGAAAGCAGCCAATATGTACAGATTTCAATGATAAACACTAGACTGGCCAAAGTTGTCTTGCTACAAGTTGTTAAATACACTCTATGCACTGTACCAGTGAGAACAGGTAGTTTAAACCTATTTATTTTAGCTCGATTACGTCGAAAGCCTTAGGCTTATATAAACGCTCTCGAGTCCGTTTCCTGGGCCTAGAACCAGTACTTGGTGTCTTTGGGGGAAATCTAAAGAACGCTCCCACGGTGGGGATCGAACCCGTGACCTCCCGGTCGCAAGGCGGACACCATATCCATTACACCACGGCGACCTGAGAACAGGTAGATGCAGTTATGAAAGCAGATGCTTAAAGCCTTCAAGCATTATCGTCTGCTAAAGTTCACTGGAGTTATCCACACAGGCAGTCATGGGTTACGGTTCCTGCCATACCTAAGTCCATACTGATCCATACTGATTTGCAAAATTGCGTCTGCATTATTTGTGAGCTTTGCTCACAAATAACTAGTGAAACAAACTATTATTGGGACTCACCTGTTGAGATGTACTGCCTGTGTTGCAGTTGGGAATCATGGTTCTCTGGGTCTGAACTTGTGAGAATAAGGCCCCTTAGAACAGATAGATCTTAAAAAATCCCAGAAATGTATTCAATGCAATCAGAAATGGCATCCGTTACATGGACCAAATATGAACCCAATGAACGTTGTTCTTTAGCCCATTTTTTTTAAAGGTTTTACCTGGATCAGTCAATAACCACTAGGGCCAGGTGCATTAATCAAACAAACTATGTAGAGGACCTCTAGATGGTGCTCCATACCAAATATGAGTGTCGAACAAAGATTTTTGCTGTCCCTATATATGGATATGTAAAACTAGGAAATCCCAGGGCAAATCCAGTATTGACCCCAGGGACATAATTTGGTAACACTTTTAGAGGACATACTTTACACTGTAGCAAACCAACCATTAAACCTCTTGGCAATGCAGTTTCAAAGAAGAAACAAGAGCACCGCCTTGCGGGTGCAGACCGCTCATCTATTTTCTTTTTATAGGTGAAGGGACTCTCATTTTAAATCACAAAGGAGGGAGGGGTGGAGTGAAGAGGGGTGCATTGTGTGGGGGTGTGGACATTTATTACATTATCTTCCAAAAATGCCAAAAAAAGGGGAAAAAAAATCGGGAAGGGGGGGTGGGGGGTCGGGGGGTATGGAATCTTGGGTGCGATGGTTGGACGGTATTTCAAACATAAAATAATAAAAATAAATATTTGTGTTTTTTTAACCGTTTAAAAAAAACTTGGGGGGGGGGTGAGGTGGGGGGGGGGGAGTATAGTGTGAGGGTGTGGTGGTTATTTGTGAGATGATCTTAAAAAAAAAAAAAAAAAAAAAAAATTAGAAGAAAAAAATTTGGGGGGGGGGGGATTCGGGTGGGGGGTTGGGGGGTTGGGGGGGATTCTTGGGTGCGATGGTTGGACGGTATTTCAAACATAAAATAAGCAAAATAAATAGTTTTGTTTTTTAACCGTTTAAAAAAAAAAAATTGGGGAGGGGGTGGGGTGGGGGTATAGTGTGAGGGTGTGGTGGTTGTGAGATAATATATAAAAAAAAATATAAAAAAAAAATAGGGGGGGGGATTCGGGGGGGGGGGGGGGGGGGGGAAGTGTGGGGGGGGGGCACGGGCGATGGTTTGGGTGGAGTTTATTGTGGTATGTCAGGTAAGAGTTGTTTTGTCAAAGTATCAATCAAATCTAATCATAAATAAAGAAGTTATGGCAATTTTAGCAAAATTTAATAATTTGACCTTGAGTCAAGGTCATTCAAAGGTCAAGGTAAAATTCAACTTGCCAGGTACAGTAACCTCATGATAGCATAAAAGTATTTGAAGTTTGAAAGCAATAGCCTTGATACTTTAGAAGTAAAGTGGATCGAAACACAAAATTTAACCATTTATTCAAAGTTACTAAGTCAAAAAAGGGCCATAATTCCGTAAAAATGACATCCAGAGTTATGCAACTTGTCCCTTTACTGTACCCTTATGATAGTTTGCAAGTGTTCCAAGTATGAAAGCAATATCTATGATACTTTAGGGGTAAAGTGGACCAAAACACAAAACTTAACCAAACTTTCAATTTTCTAAGTATAAAGGGCCCATAATTCCGTCCAAATGCCAGTCAGAGTTACATAACTTTGCCTGCACAGTCCCCTTACGATAGTTAATAAGTGTTGCAAGTATGAAAGCAATAGCTTTGATACTGTAGGAATAAAGTGGACCTAAACACAAAACATAACCAAATTTTCAATTTTCTAAGTATAAAAAGGGCACATAATTCTGTCAAAATGCCAGTCAGAGTTACATTACTTTGCCTGCACAGTCCCCTTATGATAGTTAGTAAGTGTTGCAAGTATGAAAGCAATAGCTTTGATACTTAAGGAATAAAATGGACCTAAACACAAAACTTAACCAAAATTTTCATTTTCTAAGTATAAAAAGGGCACATAATTCTGTCAAAATGTACGCCAGAGTTATCTAACTTTGCCTGCCCAGTCCCCTCATGATAGTAAGTAAGTGTACCAAGTTTGAATGCAATAGCATTGATACTTTCTGAAAAAAGTGGACCTAAACGCAAAACTTAACCAAACTTTTCAATTTTCTAAGTATAAAAAGGGCACATAATTCAGTCAAAATGCACGCCAGAGTTATCTAACTTTGCCTGCCCAGTCCCCTCATGATAGTAAGTAAGTGTACCAAGTTTGAATGCAATAGCATTGATACTTTCTGAGAAAAGTGGACCTAAACGTAAAACTTAACCGGACGCCGACGCCGACGCCGACGCCGACGCCGACGCCGACGCCAAGGTGATGACAATAGCTCATAATTTTTTTTCAAAAAATAGATGAGCTAAAAATTGAACACCCAAGGAACATTCCTGTGAGATTTCATTTAATTCTGTCCAGTACTTCAGGAGGGAATGTCCATTGACAAGAAGTTGACAGACAAACACAAACACCTCACAAAAGGATGGACAACAGATATCATGGTATCCACATGCGTCCAATCTTTGAGACCTCTTGTAGGAAAAAAAAAGACAAAATCCGTACCTTACCAAAAATTATTTGAAGGACTGTGAAACTCTTTGCATAACAATCTTGTAGATGAGGTAATCTCGGCCCCTGAGAAGGGGAGTTGGAGCCTCCTTAAGCTTTGCCCCAAATTCCTGGCCCAAGAGCTCACCACGTACACCCAGGAATTGTCGCCGGGCGTCCAGGCCCAGCTGACCAGAGTGCCTCTTGTTGTTCCGCTGTGTACAGATGTGTGATTGCATGGGGTCCTGTAGGAATCGCAAAAACGAGAAAATCCAGGAATTTAATCAATTTTTTATAGACCTCTACACATATAAAAATGCATTTTAGTCATGGAAGTGTGGTCATTGAGTTAACCTTTTCCTGGATTTACTAAGTGCATATAATAATGCCAGCAACTGACAACTGCCATACTAGAATCATAAAGAGAATGGAGAATGGAAAATAACATCTTTTATTTTATGCTTTCCGGTGGTTAATAGAGAAATATCAGTGAAATAAAACTGGTATTTCACTGTTTAAAACAGTGAAAAATAACAGTGAAAAATAACGATATTTTTCGATGTTTTACTGTGAAATGACGTCATTTTTTCGACGAAATGACGTCATAATTCCAGCGAAATTATCCAGGTAAACTCTTATACAATGTAAATCTACGGTGAAAAAGTATAAAATAAAAAGAAAATTTGTTGGATTCAATGGAATATCGATTTTATTTCACGAGTGATCATATAAAAATAATATTTTCACGAGTGGCGCAGCTAAAAAAGTGTCATTGCTGTCTAGTCAAACAAGTTTTGTAATAATTGTGACGTAGAATATCCTTCAATGTCACAACTCATAATATGTAGCATGATGTTAAAGAATGTCTAAGTTTTGTAATTTTCAGTGAAGTATGATACAAAATGTACATGCACAACCTCATATGAGAAGGAACAATACCTGAAAGTTTGAATGCTGAGCATGGAATTTAGAAGTGAATGCCCACAGACAGTTGGAAAGACAGACAGACATCCTTCGAAGTTGATTCCTTTATACCCTAATTAACACAGGGTATAATTAATAAATATCTTCAGGGCATATTCTCACTCCAGGGACATATTTGTATATTGAAAACCTTGAAAGGTTGGTAATTTCAATTTTATAATGTAAAAAAATATAAAATTTTTTAGTTAATTTAAATAGATATTCTTATTGAAAATAAATGCAGATAATTATTTCATAGAATGTTGACTGCATTTCAATAATTGTTTAATTTAAACTAAACAGCATTTAAAAAGTATTTTGTTTAATTTACGAATGGGGAATATTTTAAATACACAAATGAAAACAACAAAAACTTTTGGTTAAGATGCTGAATTTCTGTACAAAACAAGGGCTGTTTGTAAAACATGCATGCCCCCCTATATGGGCTATAAGTTGTAGTAGCAGCCATTGTGTGAATACGTTTTTTGTCACTGTGAACGGTGGTGGTGGTGGTGGGGGGGGGGGTGGGTGGGTGGGGGGGGGGTGGTGGTGGTGGAGGAGGAGGAGGAGGAGGAGGAGGAGGAGGAGGAGGAGGAGGAGGAGGAGGGGGAGGAGGAGTAGTAGTAGTAGTAGTAGTAGTAGTAGTAGTATTAGTAGTAGTAGTAGTAGTAGTAGCAGTAGTAGTAGTAGTAGTAGTAGTAGTAGCATTAGCAGTAGCAGTAGCAGCAGCATTACAATACCAATACTTAAGAATGATCAAATGGGAAAAGGTAACCTAGCACTGGCAGTAAATATGGGGCTCATTTACAGGTCAGATTTGGAATCTCTGCTTTAAAATGAGATTTTAAATGAATTAAAGGGAGGCAAATGCTGTAATAAAAAGGACATGCATTAACGGTAGTTGTTTCCTTTGTTTGAACCATGCTAAATCCTTAAAATGCCTATTTCCAGTAACTGTGACTTTCACCTGTGACCTTTGACATAGTGACCTCAAAATCAATAGGGGTCATCTGCGAATCATGATCAATGTACCTATGAAGTTTCATGATCCTAGCCCCAAGCGTTCTTGAGTTATCATCCGGAAACCACCAGGTGGACGGACGGACCGACCGACCGACATGAGCAAAGCAATATACCCCCTCTTCTTCCACCCACATCGGCCTACACTTCCAAAAATCTCTCCTTCTTTCATCCCTCCAGGGTGGCAACATGTATTTTAAATATATAAATGCATATAGTTCTGTACATATTGTAAATAATGTACCTTCTTGTACAAATTTAGCTGTTTTTGTCTCATTTTTAACTATAAAGCACATTGTCTTACCCTTAATTTTTATGTGGCCCTATGAAGGTGACCGTTTGGAGACACGTAAGTTATTGCCCTTAACATATAAGGGTTTTTTACTAAACCCACTTTTAAATATTGTTTTAACGCCACTCTGGGGGGACCTCTCTTCGCCATAGCCCAATCTTCCTTAAGTTCCATACAGACAGGGTCTTACGTTGGAGCGTTACGGCTATATTCCCTGTCTGCAAGTGTTCAACATTGAGCCACATACATAAACTTGTACTCATTACTTTTTAACAACTCAATACTCAACTGCAACAGTAATATATAATTAAGAGTTACACTCCCTATGTGTTATCATATATTGTCTTTTTTTCCTTTCCTTTTCATATAATTACATGTACACATGCAACTTCACTTTACATTTGAGAGCAGTCTTCGAATTAGCCTATAAGCCCGAAGCCCGAGTCGATTCTTGGGCCGGTCGGTCGATCCTAAATGCTAATAAAATAGCCCGATCGGTCGATTAAATATTTGAGCGTCATATCAATAACCTGATTTATACGCGTTTTTAAGAAGCACGTTTAAATTTGCTATTTAAATGCCTAAAATGACGTTTTAAAGCATGCGGCCGCCATTTTTCTAAACTGTCGTGTAAGCATCCGGGTATGTTGCTATTTAAAGTAATGATGCAATTGACGCCCAACCAAGATGAGGTTATTCAAACTGAACATGTGTAGATCACGTTCCGGGATGTTCGCGCATCGGGCACTTCGTAATGTTTTAAAATAATGACCAATCTAGAAGCGTATTTAATTTGAGAAGCGTTTTCCGAAAATGTATTTATAATTCATGAAAAATGGACAAGTAATTTTTTCAATAAAAATTAAAGAGTCTGTAAGGGATATTGTACGCATTGGGTTAAAACAAATTGATACTTATTACAGGTAGGTTTCCATGTGTTTTAATCAATTATTTTTGCGCATTAGAATAAGTTTTTTTAATGTATTATTAATAATTGTAGTACTTTCGTTTATTCTGTAATCTCGTTCTGCTACGTGACCTATTTTGCTACTTATAATCTGTTTACAAATATACAATACTTTTCACGGTTGACACATGCTTATCAAAACATCGGGAGTAAATTAAAGAAGCAGACATTGTCACTTGTAGATTGGGCAATTAACACACCCAGTGGCCTTTTGTTCTGAAGTCACATGCCGACAATTCAGAAATTCACCGGCGATTGTCCTAGTAATAATACGATAATAATCTGTTATTTTAATAGGCTGATGTATTTTTGAAGTTTTTCGGATATTTTTTAAACATGATAATAATTCGCTTTAAAATAAAACAAAACACCGGTCAAACTGATTAATGGAATCATTGAATGAGAACATGTGTAATAATAAAGTTACAATAAACAGCATAATTATCTGGTGCATTTTGTATAAAATGCATTTCAAAAGGAAACATTATACCCTTTATTACTGTAATCACATGCATCTGTTTTTACTAATGGAAGTAGATTTTCTGATTGTTAATAACTATTTTGGTGTTCCTGGCCAAAAAAGTCATAAGATTTAAATTGACCTCCTCGGGCTATTGAACATGTCTTCGGGCTATTCAAAATTCCATCGTATTAGCCCGAAGGGCTATTTGGCTAAAATATTTAGCGTGAAGACTGTTTGAGAGCTGTTAAATCAGGCTCTGGCATCCCTATTAATTAAAGTTCATATATATAAACATATCTCACCAATGATTAGATCTTGTTGTGTGGCATTTAGTTTAAACCTTAAATATACTCATAAAAATGGTACTTGACTGTGTATGTAAACATATTGTGGCAATGTTCAACCACTTTGTGATCTGGAAAACCCTCAAGTATTACTATTGTATCATTCAAACATATACACATATGTGTATCCCTTTTTCTATAAGACTTATATTCAAATAGTCCTATTTGGACTCTAACATTTAAAACACAGATCACAAAGTCTAAAGACTCCAACAAAACCCATTGCAGTATATACTGAACAATGGGTCTGGTAATGATGATGCCACATACAACAGTATGTGTGTTTTCACCATCTTTACTTATAAAAATTGGGCTATTCTTTCTCTCTCTCCTTAAAAAACAAAACAAACAATAACATACAATAACAACATCATATTAATTATAATAATTAATAATAAGCTCAGTAACATAACATAAACATAATAATTTATAGCTATAAAATAAGTCCAAGTTCTTTTGGATTTATCATCTTTTTCTTTCATTTATATTTTTTGCATATAGACTATTATTGTTTACTTTTTCTTAAAGTACAAATTCAGCCGTGGGAAAATCTATTTATAAAACGGATTGACCTACTGGCAATCCGTAATAAGAAATTTCGGCCAATCAGCGCCATCGTTCTATAAGCGCATCAACCAATTAAAACGCCGCTTTTTAACAGCGATAGGCATATCCACTGTAAAGTAATTCATATAAAGGTTATATATTTTTAAACCAATAGATTTTTATTAAGGCACCGCACCAACAATGCAAAGTTTTATATTTATATCAATGGTACAGCCCAGTAAAATCGGGCTGTCCATTTTATGGCCGTTTTCGACCTTTTTAAGCAGAGTTATATGTTAAGCAGTGTGCTCGGGCAATGGTTTTTAACCGAAGTCCCGAGGGTAAATAACCCCATTAGTCAGACATGCATGCAAAATATCAAGTTGCTATCTTCACTATTGCAAATGTCATCCAATATTGCAAAACTTTAACCAAGGTTAAAGTTTTCCACATAATGACAAAAAGACAGACAGACAGACAGGCCAAAAACATTATTCCCCCAATCATTAAATCAGGGGGCATTAAAAGGGTCATAATTCTTACAAAATGCTTGATACAGTTGTCTGCTCTTGTTTATAGATTAGGGTCATATTGGTAAATAAGTATGCAAATATGAAAGCAATATGTCCATGAAGAGAGAAAATATTTGAGGTGGTATGCAAACTTAAACATAGATTTATCAATAATATGTATATTCTAAGTGGAAAAAGGGCTTTAATTCTTACAAAATGCTTGGTACAGTTGTCTGCTCTTGTTTAAATCATAGTTTCGGGTCATGTTGGTAAAGAAGTATGCAAAATATGAACGCAATATGTCAATGGGCATAGAAAATATTTGAGGTGGTACGCATTATTATTAACTTTAACATAGATTGATCAATAATATGCATATTTTAAGTGAAAAAAAGGCCATAATTCTTACATAATGCTTGATACAGTTGTCTGCTCTTGCTTATATATTGGGGTCATGTTGGTCAAGAAGTATGCAAAATAAGAAAGCCATGTGTCAATGGACATAGTAAATAGTTGAGGTGGTACACAAACTTTAACATAGATTTATCAATAACATACATATTCTAAGTAGAAAAAGGGCCATAATTCTTACAAAATGCTTGATACAGTTGTCTGCTCTTGTTTAAAGATTGGGGTCATGTTGGTAACGAAGTATGCAAAATATGAGAGCAAATATATGTCAAGGGACATACAAAATATTTGAGGTGGTACGCATACTTTATCAATCCAACGCTAACGCTCATGCTATTTAACAATCCAACGCTAACGCTCACGCTAATGCTGACCCAGGGGTTAGGATAGCTCCACTATATATATTTCATATACCGGTATAATAGTCGAGCTCAAAATTATTGCCATAGGAATTTTAGTATGCATTGGGCAATTGGAAGTAGTAATAATTAGAGCTGCAACAATACGCCAAAAAATGTTTTGCAATAAGTGTCAGTTCAAAAACCCGTATGGAAATATATTGTAATATATTGCTAACTTGTGCCAGAATTATAACTTACCAGCTAATCACCAAAACCAACTGTATTACATGAATATAACCTTTGTATTGTTTGTTTAGGTTCAAGTTATATCCCATTGGAAATTCTAGCCTTTTTTACAAAATGCTTTATAAACACAATTAACTCTTTTTTTGGCTTTACAAAGCATTTTGTTATGAAAGATTAGTATTGTCATTTTGTCCATTGGATATTCCCATTAAACATTAAGAATAATAACTTGAAAGAGAATTGTGGATGTTTAAAAGCCAGTCCTGTGACTTATCAGAATGCTGTTACATAACAATGTTTTTGATCATTATTACTTCTGTTTATAATACATCAATTTAAAGTTTTACAATGTATTATGTTTTTTTTTCCGTATTTCCACAAGGTTCATCTTAAATCTAACAGTATGACATGCAAAAGCAGATCTTGCGGACTCCCATGTATCAACACTACTCCGTATAGTAAACTTTTTACAATGCTATTTTTACGTTACAATTTTTTTTTACTAAACACCGATTTGTTTTGTTTTTGTAACCTTGATATCATTATTTCGCATGGCTTTTCTAGACAAAATGTGAATGAATTTTTGTAGAATATTGTACTGGTATGATGAAAATCGTATCGCAATACAATATGCTGATTGTGATAAATACCGATATACAGGTATATTGTTGCAGCACTAGTAATAAATTATCATGAAATGTACAATACCTTCCACTATACACATGCTATGCACATGCACACTATTAATAAGAGGACTTAAACATGAAGTCAACATTTCATGAAAGTAGGTTTTGTGTAGGCATAAGTTTTAAACCCACTAAAGGCATGTATGTAAAACAAAAAATAAAACATCTTTAGATAAATACCTTTTTGAAAACAAAGAAAATGCATTGTCATGGGGAACTACTATATATAATTTGCCCCTTTAAACATTTTGGAATTTCTGATATGATCATTCACTCAATTAATCAACTTTGTTCATATTATACAGTTAATATCGCTACTAATTACCCGATAATCCCGTTTATTCCAGTTTTAAAGCAAATGCTGGTAAATATTTATGATGCACAAACATTCTCGATATTTCCTTAAGTATCAAATACATTTTGGCATTTGTTACTATTTATAGAGATGATAAAATAACGTCTAATCGAGGCGTTTTTTCCCACTGAACACGTGATTTACGTCTGACGTGATGTTCATGTATTTATACAACACAAAATACACCCAATTTTTCCAAACGGCGTTCTACATGTCTGCATAATTTTCGCGCGCTTTTTATGAAACAAAGGATATTTTAGCACTGTTTATTTGATGCTAGAATTCACCAAAGGACGCGTTAGCATTAAAATTCGGAAGTGTGTTTCGGATTACAAATTTAATAATGATAATCGAACGAAACATAAACAGTTGCGCGTAATTAATTCTACGCTACACACACATGTATGTACATGAAGGTGGATATCTTTTCACTCGATCCGCCGCGTACGTATGCGGCCGATTTACTCCGCGAAAGTACGCAAGGTAAATACAGACTCGGCGTCGTTGCGCGGATCGATGCCGAGTGCCACGGCGATACGTCGCGTGAACACACAATTCGGCCGCCGCGGACTAATAATCTGGCCATGGGATTATGTTTGTGCCGCTTTGGCTGTACTGTATTTGTCACTGCTTAAATTGTTTTTAACAGACAGGGTCAAAGACGCTAAAGATAAATCAAAGACTAGTATGATAATTATGTTCCATTGCTTTGTAACTGAAGGATCTCAAAGCCCAAATTACAGCAATCATGTTAGAGGTCAACTTGTTATTATTTTGCAAAAAATATCACTGCTCAAGGGGAATTTTTTACAGTTAAACATTAGCATTTTTTAAATATTAAGATTTTGAGATATTCTTTATAAATTTTTAGGGCTAGAAGGAGGACATACTTTTTAAAACATTTGTCCAATACTTAAGCAGTGTCTTTTCCGTTAAGAATCCAGTCCGGTATTTGGCCCCATTCTGAATGGAACAAAACCTGTGTTTGTGAAACACAATGCCCCCTACTGCGCTTTGAAGCCGCAAGGCAGCTATTTAAGAAAAAAAGACCTTTGACCTCGAAAGATGACTTTGACCTTTCACAACTCAAAATGTCAAGCTCCATGAGATACACATGCATGCCAAATATCAAGTTGCTATCTTCAATATTGCAAAAGTTATGAACAACCTTAAAGTTTTGGGACAGACAATGACAGACAGACAGACAGGCCAAAAACAATATACCCCCAATCATTTGATCCGGGTAATACAAAGCATACATTTTTCCAAAAACGGGGAGCTAAAAATTCCCTTATGAAGGTTTCGAAAAAACATTTTTTTTTATTTCAACATCTTGTTCATCTCCCATCCAGCCATATAAGTCATTAGTACCTTAGTAAAATAATACTGAAAACACTTTTATCCCTAATTTGAAGCATTTTTTTTATTTTATAGCTAAGCAATAAAAAAAGATATGTCATGTTCAAACAAAGAAATAACTTGACACAAATCAAAATCGATTTTGATTTTCGATAAAAAATCACTTAACCATCCAACATACACCCCGGGGTAATGGTTTATTGAAGCATAGTTGACAGCCGCAAAACCATGTTCCATAAGCCACAGGGTCATGATTTATTGAAATCTAGTAGACTGCCGCTAAACCATGTTAAATACGCGCCATGGTCTTGATTTATTAAAACATTGTAGACAGCCACTAAATCATGTTAAATACGCCCCAGGGTCATGATTTATTGAAACATAGTAGACAGCCAATAAACCATGTTACATAAGCGCCAGAGTCATGATTAATTGAAACATAGTAGACAGCCACTTAACCATGTTACATAAGCCTTAGGGTCATGATTTAATGATAAATAATATACAGCCACAAAACCATGTTACAATACATCTAAACCTAGAGTGTAAAGTAAATTTGTTGATAAAAATTAGACAGCCGCTAAACCATGTTACATAAGCCCCAGGGTCATGATTTATTGAAACATGGAAGACAGCCGCTAAATCATTATACTTACGCCCCAGGGTCATGATTTATTGAAACATAGTAGACAGCCACTAAACCATGCTACATAATCTCTAGGTTCATGATTAAATAACACATAGTAGACAGCCAATAAACCATGTTACATAAGCCTTAGGGTCATGATTTAATGATAAATAATAGACAGCCACAAAACCATGTTACAATACATTTAAACCTTGTGTAAAGTAAATTTGTTGATAAATAGTAGACAGCCGCTAAACCATGTTAGGCCAAAAAAAAAAATAGTCTTGGTTCAGGGAACCTGACCGACCCTATTTTTTGCCCCCGACCCTAACAATTTTTTTGGTCCATGGAAAAAAATCTGATGGCGAAAATGCTAAAATCTCGTAAAATTTCATTGAAAACAGCCACCAATTAAACCTGGATTGGTTTTCTATATTTTTCTCTTTGTTTCAATGAAAGTGTTCGCAATTTGAACAGTGAACAATAACCGGTCTGCACGTGTATATGAGACATCGCTTGACTTTATTGTTATTGAAGTGCGCATGCTAGCTGGCCAATCAACATTGAGCTCGCTTACACATGAAATGACGTTGTTAAATGAAATGTAAAAATGGGTGGAGCTATGGAGTAATATTCGGTCATTCATGCGCAGACACTGTGCACTTTGAATACACAGTTAATATTGTCGTCTGCAAACAAAAAAGCGGCCGGTCGCAAATGTCGTATTATTAAAGATTAAAAATGAAAAGAAGCGTGACAATATTTTAATTATTTCCAAGCTGTCTATTGATCTGAATTTAAAAGTGATAATTAAATAATTAGTTCTATGTTGATGATGTTACAACTTTCTGCCAATTTCCGATCGAAATGAAAAGATGATAATTAATTAATTTGTTTGTTTTAATCGCACACTATGCTAACTGACAGCAGCGTATTTTAATCAAATAAAAATGTGAAAAACACGCGCGGTTTAATTTTAATTAACATTTCTAATTTTTAACACATAGGAAGAGTCATTCATCTACACTACTATAAAAATGGAAGTAACCACTTTGTCTCTAAAGTCGCTAACATGGCGTCTTTAACCTTAAAGCGTTGTTGGACGAAAAAAGAGTCATAACAAAAAAAAATAATTAAAACACAAAACACTAGAACATTCAAAGAGTCATGGAAACTTGACAACAATTGGCTTCGCTTTGATAATGAATCAAAATCAATGTACTGTGACGCCCTTAGCCTGTACAAACCAATAGCAACATTCAAATTTATGTACACTGCTCACTTCCTGTGCGATGCGCTCAAACCCATTGCCATTTTATCAAAAAATGTACCAGAAGAAAGACTTGTGCTATTCTGAGGTTACCCTCCTTTTGACAGCCACTATTCAGACTCTTCAGCACCTGTCGGAGACCAGGTCAGGTCTCATGATGAAAAAAATTCTGAAGGTCACACCCCAAACACCAGAGACTGATAAAGATGGCTTGTTCACTTTTGAATATGAAGGTCACACTATCACAGACAGACAAAGAAAAAATGGTTGGCTAAAAGAAATTTTGGGCCAGCGCTAGCCCTGAAGAAGTGCATAAAGAGCTAGGAATATTGAATAATATACAACGACTAAATACCACATGTGCAATATTAATCATTTGGTCAGTATTTAAACAATCATGGGTGCATTAACTGACCCTTTTTCACCCTGAAATCAGTCGACTGGTAAAAAAAAAAAAAAAAAAAAAAAAAAAGAAAAAACCTACCTACCCTCCTACATTTTTCTGGCCATGTTCCCTGAACCAAGACTATTTTTTTTTTTGGCCTTACGTAAGCCCCAGGGTCATGATTTATTGAAACATGGAAGACAGCCGCTCAATCATTATACATACGCCCCAGGGTCATGATTTATTGAAACATATTAGACAGCCACTAAACGATGTAACTTAATATCTAGGGTCATGATTAAATAAAACATAGTAGACAGCCAATAAACCATGTTACATAAGCGCCAGAGTCATGATTAATTGAAACATAGTAGACACCCACTTAACCATGTTACATAAGCCTTAGGGTCATGATTTAATGATAAATAATCAGGGGGGTTTTTTACTAAGAAAGTGACGCCGATATTCGGCATCTTCCCCTACCAGAATTTTTCCCCTAAAAATACCAATCCCCTCCATAAACATAATTTTTCACCAAAATATAATATTTTACCCTCAAAGAAATGTTTTTTTCTTTTGGGAAGTCGACACTTATCCAATTTGTAACATGAACAACGATCTCGCCATCTCTCTCTCTCCCGACGAACACTCAAGTTGGGAATCCCAGTGATTCTATATATAGTTCAAATTACGCCATGGAAACCGGGCAACTAATCGTATTAATCATGTGACTATTTTACTGGATCCCGGTCTTGCACGAGAAGGGTGTTTCGTCAATTAATTACCGGAAACCAGTCGAATTTTCATCCGGGTTATGTGAAAGCCAAGATATAAACGTTAAAACAGAAAAAAAGTCTCACAATTGGCGTTCATACACGAACAAAATAAAAGTTCGGACTCGGAAAATATTAATTGCGTTGACGCATTTTTTAAGAACGAATCATCAAAAACCGTTGAAACCCAGCAGGATTCGGAGGTACATGTAATCAACATCGATTAATACTGTCGGATTATTGTGAAAGTGAAAGTAGACAATCGGCAGCTGCCGCACCTTTCCCTTCTAATACTGTAGTAGATCTAGATCGTCAACCCATTCATCATGAAATTGAAATCATAATACTGACATCTTCCCCGGCCCCAGTTGAAAACATTTCCCATTATTAGATCTACACCTGCAACTTTATTTAGGACTTTGACTTTAATATCATACTTGTTCATGTGTTTAAGAACAAAAAGGTCAGAGACATGCCTCTTTTTCTATAAAAAACACCTGAAGTCTGTAGGTGAGTTATAGACATTGAAATGAACAGTTTTTATTTTTTTCCCCAAATATGTCTCTTTCGCGCTCGATTTTCCCTTATACCCAGCGTCCAGCGTCTTCCCCTTTTTCTAAAAAAACCCCCTGATAATAGACAGCCACAAAACCATGTTACAATACATTTAAACCTAGTGTAAAGTAAATATTCTAACTGCACAAATATGTTTGGAATAACAACATTAATAAAGGCACCTATTACAATGCAATAGTTTTCAGTGAAATAAACATAATTGTTTTGCATAACAACTGATGCCTTTTAATGTACATTTAATTATATTTGGTGAACTGAGGCTTTAAGAATCTCCTCAATTAAATCATTTCATATAGTAATGTTACTTTAAAAATGCACCGCTCCACGGATTGGCAAAAGGACATTTATATTTTCAATAGATCCCAAAAAAGAAACAAGAGATGTGGTTGTCAGAAACACAATGGCCCCTATTGTGCCGCTTTGAAGCCATATATTTGACCTTTGACCTTGAAGGATGACCTTGTCCTCTGACCACTGAAAATGTGCAGCTCCATAAGATACACATGCATGCCAAATATCAAGTTGCTATCTTCAATATTGCAAAAGTTATCGCAAAACTTTTACCAATGTTAACGTTTTGGGACAGACAGACATACAGACAGCCAAAAACAATATACCCCCAATCATTCGATCTGGGGCATAAAAAGTACATTACACGGTAATATTGAAAAGGATCAAACATGTTTGCATAAAACTCTAGTAACATTTTATGATGCTAGTTTGGAAATGACATGTATCACATACTTTATATAAAACTACACAGCAGATGTATACGTGAGTAGTAGAGCTGTGAGCACATTGGGCAATGGTAATATTCATATTTCAACCTATAAAGCTAAGACAAAATCTGGAATACAAAAGGTACAGGGTGTTCCCCTGAAGGAATAAGGTTTTAAAGCACACACTACTCATTAGCCATTGTATCTTTGCGAAATTGTATTACATTTCCACACAATTCTTCACATTTTGATATTAACCAACATGAACTTTAACTCATAAAGTTATTATTCAGGCCATATTATTCTTTTTAGTCATAGTCTACAGACTACATGTATAAACACTGTTACTCCAATGTAACGCGGATGACGGGGTCCAAGTCAAAGACAGAGATATAAACATACTATCATTATAAGTTCTGAGCATAAATTATGTAAAGGATGTGTGCAGTCCATATAAACAGACTCCCAGAGCCTTTGATAATTTGTGTTGTGACAGCTCAGCAACCCTTTGGGTAATACAGCTGAGAGTTGAATTATTGGAACAAAGTTGGGTTGTCATTGGCCAATACATGCGTATAAATCCTATTGTAGTGATGACTGCATACATACTGCTCTTCTAATACATGTAAAGATATATCCAATCATCCTTTATATCAACATCAAACTAAATAAATTATTATGACCATAAATGACGCTAAAGGTGTTAACGAATTTCATCAACACAAACCAGTGGTTTTTCTTTCGTTCAAATTTGGTACCAGTAGGGGGACCCATTCCAATTTAAAACAAGGGCACCGCCTAGCGGGTGCAGATCGCTCATCTATTTTTCTTTTATTTTTATTTATTTTTTAGGGGGGATTCAAGGATGGGATGGTTGGACGGTCTTTTAAAAACAAAATAACAAAAATAAATAGTTGTGTTTTTTAACCATGTTTAAAAATATATTTTTATTTTTTGGGTGGTGAGAGAGGGGTATAGTGTGGTCATTTATTAGATGATCTTTCAAAAATAAAAATAAAATTGAAAAAAAAAATTACTTTTTATTTCGGGGGGGATTCTGGGTTGGGGCGTGGTGGATGGTTTGGGTGGAGTCTATTGTGGTATGTCAGGTAAGTGTTGTTTTGTCAAAGTATCAATCAAATCTGATCATAAATAAAGAAGTAATGGCAATTTTAGCAAAATTTAATAATATGACCTTGAGAGCCAAGGTCATTCAAAGGACAAGGTCAAATTTAACTTGCCAAGTACAGTGACCTCATGATAGCATGAAAGCATTTGAAGTTTGAAAACAATAGCATTGATACTTTAGAAGTAAAGTGGATGTAAACACAAAATTTAACCAAGTATTCAAAGTAAGTCAAAAAAGGGCCATAATTCCACCAAAATGAAAATCAGAGTTATGCAACTTGTCCTGTAGAGTCCCCTTATGATATTAGCGCGTATACAAGTCTCTAAGCAATAGCTATGATAGCTATAAAGTGGACCAAAACACACAAGGTAACGAAATTTTCAAATTGTCTAAGTATAAAGGGGCCATAATTCTGTCAAAAGGCCAGTCAGAGTTACATAACTTTGCCTTCACAGTCTCCGTATGATAGTTAATAAGTGTTGCAAGTATGAAAGCAATAGCTTTGATATTTTAGGAATAAAATTGACCTAACACAAAACTTAACCAAATTTTCAATTTGCTAAGTATAAAAAGGGCACATAATTCTGTCAAAATGCCAGCCAGAGTTATCTTACTTTGCCTGCCCTGTCCCCTCATGATACATAGTAAGTGTACAAAGTTTGAATGCAATAGCTTTGATACTTTATGAGAAAAGTGGACCTAAACACAAAACTTAACCAGACGCCGATGGCGACGCCAAGGTGATGACAATATCCCTTTTTTTTTTTTTTAAATAGATTATTATCAGAAAAGCTTGCTAAAAGAATTTGCCACCTTTCCCTTACATGTATTATCATAAAAGCCTGCTGGAAGAACTGCCACTTTTCCCTTATTATCAGAAAAGCCTGCTTGAAGAACTTGCCACCTTTTATTCCCTTATTATCATATAAGCGCGCTTGAATAACTCGCCACCTTTCCCTTATTATCATATAAGCGCGCTTGAATAACTTGCTACCTTTCCCTTATTATCATATAAGCACGCTTGAATAACTTGCTACCTTTCCCTTATTATCATATATGCGCTTGAATAACTTGCTACCTTTCCCTTATTATCATATAAGCCCGCTTGAATAACTTGCTACCTTTCCCTTATTATCAGAAAAGCCCGCTGGAACTTTCAACCTTTCTCCGAAAGGTTAAAAACAACACTGATTTCAATACCAGAGGTATTTTACGCAAACATGTCTAGTCAGTAATACAATACCAATAGTTTCTTTAGCGTGATTTTGATTTGCTTTATATTTTACAGCCTGTGCCTTTTCGATTGGGAAAAATAACACGATAAACCATGAGTTTGGGAAAATTTAAACATTATTTATAAGTATATAAATAGCAGTAAACATGTTTTTATGCCAATTGTTTATAAGTGCATGTTTTAATTTATATAATAAAGTTCAGCTTAAATTTTTTCTTACAATCAAGATGGTGACAATCTTTGATTAATATCCTTTCATATGCATGTTAAAGGTGCCTTTCCACAGATTTTGGCATGTATCAAAGTTTGTAATTAAATGCTATATATTTATAAATGTAAACATTGAATCTAAAAACCTCCAGTAAAAACAAGAATACAATTAAACAAAGAAAAAAAAGTAACACACAACTTGGCTCGAACCACTGACTCCTGGGGTCCCGGAATAAAAGTCTACCACTTTAGACCACTCGGCAATCTGTGCTCATACAATGTGGGATGTATTTTATACTTTATATAATCAATCCTTGTAGAATCACAAAATACAACGACAACAACAGATTATTCAATTGTTTTGCATTGCAACGCTTTATAATTTTCAGGTTTTTTAATCGTCAAACGATGCATATAATGGATATTTTAGATCATGGTAAATGTTCAGTAGTGCTGTTTCCTCACAAATGTTATAACTAAAACGAAAATTTGAGAATGATCTGAAACAATCTTTTTTAATTTTGTCAATTTACCAAAACGTGAAGAGGCCCCGTTATACTTGCAATAATCTATATAATGACAAGTACACAGTTTTAACATAGACTTTTTCAATGTTATGAATTTAATACTGTAAATGATGTTTTTCTTTTATTAAATAAACTACAGTGAAATAAATAACAAATGTAAATATATACATTTAAGTGTTCTTGTTATTTTATTGATGTATTAATCTGAGTTTAATTTATATTTACCTTATATTCATATGTACCTTTCAATATCTTGCAACACTTTTTTTTTCCTTCTTTGAGACGCGCAGAATATCGACCCTTTTTCCATGATCTATTTTTCCCCTATATAAGTTTACCTGATTCAGTGTAGAAAAAAGAAAAATATTGCATAATTAAATTATCAGTCGCCTTGAATTTAATTCTTATAAAAACAGTAAAATATGTTATATTGATAAATTAAAACTTTCCGTATTTTGCCCCAAAATGCGGCATTTCGCCTGATTTTTCCTCAAAAAAGGCCAGGTCCTTCCCCCATAATCAGATAAAAAAAACTATTGCAATATCAAATTCCAGTCCCATGTTTTTTTACTTAACTGCATATTGTGACAAGCAAAATAAAGTAGAATACGCATATTATAAATCTGATTATATAAAGATATGCTAACATATAAATCAATTCATGTCTGTCATTTCAAATTATAATCGTCAAAACTATTTTTACTTTATACAAGACTAAACACCAATTTACTAACACTCAATTCCGTGACATACAAAAGTAACATTCAATGTGTAAATTTCAAATAAATATGTGATGTTTGTAAATAAAATGTATTCACCATTATTAATTGAAATATGCATGACATTTACAGGGCTTGACACTAACTTTTTTTACCTACTGACCCAAAGGACCACCAGCTTTCAGAAATTACTGGTCCGCCAAGTTTTCAAGTGGTCCGACAATTTCTGTAATTTTAACTTAATTTCAACTTACTTTACGGACTATACACAATATATTGTGCATTTATAAAAAGAAAACTATACTGTATTAATTCAATATTAATTGTACACATGGTACAATAACATAACTCTAGCACATAGGCTAAACACTATTTCATTCAACCAGAAAACAATTTTTGTACCTTAATCTTTAATCAACTACCAGTAAGTCCAGTTTGCAACAGAATCAAATCTCTGTATTATTACATCTCGAAAACTTCTTATCTTGAAAGCACGCACGTTTACTCTCCGGCAATATTAAAACATTATTCCGCGCCATCCAGTGTAAATTCGCACGGTAAACAAAGTATATTCTGATGGTACTAGGATCGATAAAATGCTGATTATTGCTGCTTTTTCAAAATAATAAATACCATTTTTTTCATTTCTCGATCCGAACGCTTCGAATTGTATGTTAATTTGTGTATCGATCAGGGCAAAGTCCGGAGACATTTGCGGAACGCAAATAGATTTTTTGATCTGACAACAGGATTTTGTAATTCGAGCATGTGTAACCGGACCGGGGGAAATCTATGCCCTTGTTGTTAATGGCACAACACAACTCGCTTTCTGCGTTTACTCTTTTATTCATTTATAGTTCACATCATTTTCAACAAATTCCATCTTTATATATTACATTCTTAAGCATTCCTTCTGAACTATATTAAATTCTTATCAGATCTTCTTTAACAAATTCCATCCTCCTATTTCCAACTGTCTCTCTAACTTGTAACTGACTTTCTAACTTTTCTCTTACTGACCTCTCCTTCCTTCCTTCCTAAAACTAACTTGTCACTCTATTGAAAACCCTTTCATTCCTAAAACCAAGTCACACCCACACATCTCACTGACCAATCCTATCTCTCATTCATCCATCGATCATACAGATCCTTAATGCCAAGTCACACCCACACATCTCACTGACCAATCCTATCTATCTCTCATCCAACATACAGTACCTTACTTCCTTACTTCTATAAGACTGTAATTAATTAGCACCTAGTCTAAGAATCTTTAGTCACAGTCATTATTTATAGCTAGAGCTGATAAGCATACAGTCAGCATACAGTCTGCATATTGAGTGTGAATTTAACATGAGAAGACTTCCAAGACTGTAACTAACACAATGTAATCAATATCAAGTTAAACATGTGGTTCCAAGTAACCTTCTACTGCAATTCAGTAGACAAAGAAATCATATTCAAACATATTCACAGAAATCAATTCAATATCTTTAAAACTGTAATTATTGTATTGTATGAATTTATAATGTACTTAATCAAAAATCAAATAATAATATAATAATATTTGTAACTCTGTGACACATGTAGAAAAATTAGAATTTCCAATATGTTGCTATTTTTATCCCGGTCTCGAGTCGGTACATAAAATTATGATGAAATTATCGGTTTATTATGAACATATAAAATTGTTTTATTGATGAAACGGTTTTCCACCAGTATTTCACAATAAGCTGGCCAGGATGTTTATCTGGTCCGACCGATCAACTAAATTTCTAGCTTCACTGGTCCTCCCTATTTTTTACTGACCCCGGGTCAACGGACCACCGTTAGTGTTGAGCCCTGCATTTATCCTGAATAACTATATTACATTGTGTATGTCCATAATTAAATTTAATTGTTTTTGTCATTTTCATGATAATGATATACGCGACAGAAGAACAAACCAACGTACAATAATTAGTCTGTTGTTTTTCAGCGACAACTTGACATGTTCAGTTTGACTAACTATGAAATTATTGCCGTATAGACCAGTTCACGCGTGACGTCACGCGCACCTGCGTGTTTACATCCGGGCTATATTGGTAGTCAAAAGAAAGATACAATCAATTGGGAGAAATAGAGCGTGATCAGTTAAATTTAAACGATTATATTTAGATTTTATTTTTCAACATGCCAACAAGTTGTTCTACGTTACTGAAACAAATAAGATTGAACACAATGAATAAATAGATCAAAACCAAATTAAAAACATTTACAAATTAACCATAATGTCTGGGCAGGGACCTTTACCCTGGTCCGGGAAAACTAACATTTTGAAACATTAAATAAACATTAAATTAAATTAAATGCAATAGTTTTCATTTGATTGTTTGCATCAATCTTAAAATCGTTTAAGCCTTTGTATACCGGTGTTTAATTGCCCCTTTGTTCTGCCTAATCCGATTATCTCGTTTTTATCAGATATTGTCCAGACCTAACTAACGCTCGATTGGTCATTGTCGGCTCGGGTACTACTTACATGTACCCCGGGTACTCTTAAGTATACTTACATGTACCCCGGGTACGATAAATATACTAAAACATACCCGGGAAATTTAACGCTAAATCGGTCGTTGTCGACTATTTTTTTAAAATTAATTACATACACATGTATGTCAATTTTCTGTAAAATGGCCTCTATATTATCGAAACTCATACTCACAAAGCATGTTGACGCAGTTTTTTTTTTAAAGAGAAGTTTGTTTAAGATAATCGGTAGCGCGTTTTACGACATCGGATTTTAGGCGGGAATACAACTCGGGTACAGTCTAATATCGACCGGGTACGATTAAGTATATTTACCGTACCCGGGGTACATGTAAGTATACTTAAGAGTACCCGGGGTACATGTTAGTAGTACCCGAGCCGACAGTGACCAATCGAGCCTAACTAACAACATGGTGTCATAAATCACACTAGGTGGCAGATGACAGTCTGGTCATTAAACGCAATTGATGATGCCCCCATGTCTTCATTCTGGTAGTATTAAGTAACTAGGCATTTGGTTGAATAAATTTACCACCGACATACTTAACAGTTGCTTAAATTAGATATGTTACACAATTATTGTACAAATTTGAAGTCTATAGATTATTAGAAATTGAACACAGTAAAGAAAAAGACCCGTTTTATTTATATAAAAAAAAAAAGTATTTATGAATTATAAAATGTAAAAAAAAAATATTTAACATATTTAGCGGGCATCGGTTAATTATAAATACGTCATTCCGTATGAAGATTCCATGTTACGGCAATGCACGAAATACATCATAAAAACAAGAAATTACGTTTGACATCAATGGGGGTAAATAATAATGAAACAATGTGTATATATTATATTATATATGTATATATATTATTTTGTGTGTGTGTGTTTGTGCGTGTGTGTTAAATGTTAGATAGTTGTCACTCATACTCGATCACTAGTAACGAGTTTACAATATACATGAATACACAGTTCAATTTGCATCATGTGAGGTTGTGTTTTTCAGTTAAATGTTAATATTCCTCAAGTCATTCTCTGAACAACACCCATCCAAATTAAAATAACATGTAAATACCGTCATGAACTTCGCTTTTAATAGGGCTTTGTAGTACGTTTATTTTCAATGAAACACTGACACATTCTAGCTATCACTAATTTTTTATTATTCTAGTTTACACATGCAATTGATAATTATAATTTTATAATTAGTTGTATCATTATTTTATTGAAGCTTTTCTGAAAATTATTATACGGCTAATGCATAGAGCTCTTTGTTGCCTTGAATTGTCTGTCGTTCAGTCTTCAGACAATCTTAATTACTTTTATGCTAATGACGCGTTCTTTTAAAATGCAAATAAATGTGTTAATGCATTCTTTTGGCACTAAACATTATATTTTTAAAAAATTTATTTAGGTGTTGTTTTTTTAGTTTCTTTTCGATTTATTGACTAAACAAGTCTCGTTATCCATATGCTTTGCGTTAGCTGTAAGCAATGCTTTTGACTACCAGTGCATTGCGCATGCATGAAAATCGGGAATCATAACAATAACAATGAACTGGCCTATAACCATCTTATTGAGCTTATTGTAAAAGCATGGCATTTTGGCGGCAAATTTAAACAAAACAATCACTGCTTTATATAGATTAATCAAACTAAACATGCATTACAGAAACCACGTGTTGTCTTAGCAATTAAGAGCACGGTATGAATTTACTTAAAAACCTGTTAACGGAAGTTTATTAGCATCGGGCTCGGCCATGCAAACTGGGTTGATGTTATGTGCAGACGTGCATAACAGATCGTATAGAGCAGACTGTCATTGAGTGTATATCCCAGTGTGTATGCGTCATCAGAAATTGAGTATTTTCAGTTTGTATGCAGGTGTATTCTCCGGAACAGATCTATATAGATGCCGACTACAACTGTTAATTGTATGAATTTTATTTAATTAACATTTAATAAACATTATTTGTCTGCTTATGGTTTGATGTTTATTTAATAAACTATATTTATATACATCCGTACAATCTTCAGATGTTTCAATATGTTTTTAAATTGCAATTGATAACAAATGAAGCCCTATAATCTGCATCCAGTTGACATTCCCGTATTCTTATACGGTCTCTATGCTATATTAAAAGATATTATTAAACTAATGCTTATACGGGGTTTATTCCATTAAATGCGATATGAACACCTTATTTACGTCTAAACAATCTAAGAAGATTCTTTGAATTATAGGTGGTTGATTTCGACGGAAAACTATTGCAGCCCTATCAATCTGCATGTGTTCCGACAGTATTGAAGATTTATAAGTGTTTTATCCCGTGTGCTATAATCTCTTAATTGCATTTAAAACGTAGTGAGTCCCTAATCATCTGCGTCCAGGTCCAAAGTCTGAGCAGGTTCCGATTTTGGTTTCATGCGACGGATAACTACTGAAGCCCGAACAATCTGCATGCGTCCTGAACAACTTTACAAGGCATATCTCAGGTTTTTATATTGTGATTAATTTGCGAAAGAAAAATAATAAAGCCCTTTAAATCTGCTGGCGTTTTGACAACATTCACATGGCATTTCTAAGATTCTTATAAAGTTTACCTGCGACGGACAACCAATGAAACCCTATAAATCTGCATGCGTTTCAACGCATCCTATCAGATTCTTATATGGATCTAATTTCAACGGGGAACTTGTGATACCATATTAATCCTTATTCATGCCAACAACCTTCACAGTGTATTTCACAGGTTTTTATATGGATTTTAAATTCGACGGCAAACTAATAAGTCCTATTAATCTGCATGCGTTACGACAGCACTCACAGGGCGCGTATACGGTTACAATCGGTGATTGTATGGGATTTTTCCATATACATTTGCGCTCAGTCGACACGAACATCTTAATTTATGGCATTAAATAAGTAATGCAATCCTTATCCATGTGCGTTCTTATACTGCTTTAATTGCGACTAAAATATTTTTATTTTAGTTAAAATCGCGATCCATGTAATGGAAATTAAGCATGCAAGAGTAAGTGTAAAATGTATTCAGTTGTGACGTAAAACGGTCCGTGAACAACCTAAGTTTGATGGGATACGCACGATGTAATCGTTGTCTATACGCCGATTAATAGACGTTCATAAGTTCCACAACACTTTTTAATACGTCTCAAGCCATGCGAAAATTGTATGGACGCAGAAAAATATAATGTCATTAGTTATTTAATACAATTACTAGCGAATAAGCCACCTTAATATATCGACTTGATGCACATTGATAGGGTTCCGTTAGCTCTGTAATGCAAGTAAGACCGTATATATGCGCATGTGAATGTTAACTGGGTGCAGATGAACAGATACTCAATATTATTAAACATGAATGTGGCAGAGTCCCGGTCAAACCCGAACAAGCTACGGTTTATCCCGGTGAAGCCCCGGCAGAGCCCAGGTTGTCGCCGGTAATGCCCAGGTGGAGCCCCGGTAAAAGCCGGCAGCGTTCCGGCAAAGCACCGGTCTACCGTAACTCCGCCGAGACTCACCGGGGCTATCCTGGCAACAGACCCCGACAGAGCTACGGCAACGCCCCGATTTAATCGCGGTCGTCGCCGGTAATGACCAGACGGAGCCCCGGCGAATGCCGGTTTACCAATGAACCTGGCTATAGCGGGACTCTGCTGGCATTCACCAGGGCTCCACCTGGGCACCACCTGCGACAACCGGGGCGTTGCTGTAGCTCTGCGGAGGTTTGTATGGGCCCCGGTGGAGCAACTGTGCCGTCCGGGTTGTTCCCGGTGCCGTCCCGGTTGTTTCCGGTGCCGCGCCGTTCGATGCCGGTCCTTCACGGTAACTACCGGTTCATCCCGCAGGTATAAACATTTTAATACTTACCTGGTGGAGCGTCGAGCCCCAGTTGTCCCCGGTTCATCCCCGTCGTCCCCGGTTCATCCAGGTAGAGCCCCGGTTCATCTCGGTAGATCCCGGATCACGCACCGGGGCTCCACCGGCATCATATTGAGAGTGGGCTTTAAGACCGTATACGCGCATTTCAATGTACACAGATAAATAGGCAACAATCTCGTATAATCCAGAATTAAATCGTATAAGCACGATGTGAAAGTTATCTGGATACAGATTTATAGGTGCTCATTTGTTCCCCAACGCTATACCACGCGTATAAAACTTGCGAAAATCGTATAGAAGCATGTAAATAGAAGTTACAAATGCACTATAAATCTGTATTCAGAACTCAATCTGTTGTGCACGTCTACATCTAACGCTTACATCGAAATAGAAGTTACACAATCTGCACTATAAATCTGTATTCAGAACTCAATCTTTTTTTTCTAACGCTATTATAAACCACAATTCTACGACAAATTATTGACGCAGACGAAAAGGGTTTCATCATAATCTGCACTAAAAATCTGCATTACAAATTCTAATAGTGCCGCAAAATATACACCTCCCACTGTTCATCACGTGATACACAATCTGCACAAAAAATCTGTTTTCTGAATTCAAACTGTTATGCGCGTCTGCATATAACACTAACCTGCAAACTGGATCGAACCGTCGTGGGGCGAATCATCAGTATCGTGATGTGGTTAATTGTACTTTTTTATGATTTAATACATGGTATACAAACACTATGAACTTATTATAAAAAGGAACTACCGCTCTTTCATCGTTGGTGTTGCAGAATGGAGCTTTGGTCGTTTATTTGATATACACAAATTATTCCCGCGTTGTTTACTGTGTCAATATTTTATATGGTCGTGAAAATCGCTTCTTTTAGATCAATTCGTTCCTCCGAATTTCGTACCAAAAGTGTTAATAAATTCCTTATCCAAACTCGGTGATAGCGTCGCTGCTATGCCTAATCATGATACAGAAAAGGTATAAAATTTCATTTAAAAAAATGCCAACTAATATCAGTTGCTTCATAATCACATAAATTCAACAAGATGCCCTGTTGCTCCCTTCAGAATATCGCGAGGGGTATGATATCTACATCTACATCGACATCTACATGGTTTCATTAAAGTGTCATGGCTTGACATTTCTTTGACGGTGCGCAAGACAAAAGTATAAAGTAAAGTTAAAATAGTTAAGGTAGAAAAAAGTAAAGTAAGAGAGTGTAGTAGAGGCCCCAGTTACTTTTCACAGCCATCAGGTCAAGACCAATTTAGCTTCCGTGACGATACCAGGGCACAAGGCCCCGCCAACAAAGCTCAAGTCCGTCATCTAAATGCTTAGTTCGTAACTGGGAGGGTGTCCCTTTAGAAGGTTAGGCTGGATAGCCCACTTTTGAAGGATGCCAGAGAGGGGGCCTCAGCAACGGATGCTGGTAGGTTGTTCCAAAGTGGTATACTAGTACTGCGTGGGGAAAAAGCTGTACTTGAGGGTATCAGATGTAGGAGTGACAAGCAAGAAGCCTGATCCGTGCGGGTGTCTAGGCATCTTTTTTGTGGTTTCAGGTATTTGTTGGCATCAATGTTAACCAGCTTGTTTACTATGCGGTGGAGCATTGTCAGTTGATGTTTGGTGCGGCGTGATTCGAGTGTTTCTAGGTTTAGCTCCTCCAGCATACTATCAACACTGCTTGTATTATGGACTCTGTTGGTTATAAAGCCACTGATACTGATATGACTAAGGAGCACAGAGGGCCCATATCCACGGAAAGGGTTTTAAGTGAACGGAAAGAGCAATATGTACCTTATTCTAAACCATTTCAATCGTATAAAAAATACTGTAATAAATATCTCCTTTAAAACGTTTGCATTGAAATGTTTCCTTATTGTCATGAAATATTCACAAATTATGTTCAGGTCCAACAATAGATAGATACTGAAAGGGTCAAAAAGTTTCGTAAAAAGAACGAATGATGCCATTTTTTTGTTGAGTAAAATAAGAGCCACATTATAAAACGTAATAACCAGAATCAATAAGCAGTGTAAATATATATTTCATTTATAATTGAGTATAGGTGTAGCCTACATGTACGTATAGATCTAGGTGTATTAAAGCCTACATTTCTATCATATGCAATCAAGTGATTTAGTAATTTGTGTATATTCCTCTGCCTAGACGAATACACAAACAACAACGGAAAGTCGGTAGTCTGTACACTCGTGAACCATATTGATAGAACGTAAAACATGTTCACAAATCGTTTATCAATTACTATTATGTGTAAGCGACTGAAAATAAATAAGTTAAATGCATATTAAATACTGAAATAAAGTGTACCATGAGTCCAACTAGACCTAAGAGCCGTTATACATGCCGCAAAATCTGTTACACTGATCTTTGTTTAACACCTATAATTATAGCTATATATATTACATATGAAATATATACCACCGCAGATTGCTTGTAGACGTAGTTATTTATACGTTCAATACTTTCAGCTGTTATTCATGTTATTAATTATATACAGAAAAGCCAGAAAACAGCAATGTTACCAATGTACCTCCACAGTACTACGGGCAGGACCATAATTTAATATTCTTTAATATCTGTATGGAAAACCAAGCTTGGAATATGTTTTCGATAAAAATGTTAATTCAAAAAGAATTTCATCAACTCGACACATAACTTTCTTAACATTAATTATACATTTACCTGTTTTATCTAAATTTAAAATTTCTGTATTCATATTAAAAACTGCCAACGAAAACAGGTTGGCCAACCCACCAACACTATAAATTGGAAATATAAGTGAAAATTGACAATTAATATTAGCATAGAAGTAATGGTGTATCTTCTAGTGTTTTAAACGTTAGACCTCAGTAAAAAAAATGAGTCCAGCCCATAAGGCATACGCACGCCATCGGCGCGACAGTTAAATACTGGACCCTGTGGACGGAATGCAGTAAGATTGTTGTAGAGTTTCAAGCGATCCACGATTGATTTCTGTGCCGTTCCGCGGATACACAGCGTCTGCGTTTCATCTGTGTATCGTTGCGTTCTACCTGGTCGCTGTTGCAAAGACGCCACCAATAAGATAAACTTCGGGATTTACTTAGAAATATTTCCCGCGACATGGCGCGCTATTAGTTCTCCACCAAGAAATATTTCCGTTTTACGCCATGGTACGTACACGAGCATCTCACGTAATTATTAGCGCTCGGACATACACCGGCTACACACATAATGCAGCCTCCGGTGCCGAAGGACCTCATAAGCTGCGATATGCGCATACACGTTTGGTGTTCCCATAGCGTCTTTATGCTTTCTGGACACGCTTCAATGGTGTTATATTGACATTAAAAATTGTGTAGCGTAATATGCTCAGCAATTAATAACAATTTGTTTTGAGGCCGCAGTGGTTAACGGCACAAGCTCTCTCAGTCGCCAAATTGATGTGAAATATATATATATATATATTTTTTAATTATTTTTAAGTATATTATTGTACTCGGTGTGAAAAAGCAGATTATAATAACTCTCACCAAATACAACAACTGACATATGTATACTCTTTGTATACAAGATTAATCAAGGGGTTTATTCGTAAGGCTTTATGCTTCGGTCAGGTTTGTATCCATTTCAAGAAGGCAATGCGTTCGGTTATGACCCAACAATAGTAAAACATATCAATTTTCATAAAAGCCCATTGGTTTGGACGTCCTTTTTATGCATATGCATATGCGGCGTTAAAAATATACTGTAAACGGGTATTTTAAATAGCTTATGCCAACGTTCAATAAGCGCAATTATATGTTGTTGTTGTTTTTTTATGTTACAAGTTGTTTTTAAATATGGTTTGACAAATAATTGCACTGAATATTTGAACATGTTCTTAAATACATGTATATAAAACAATATCAGATGCCGGGCCATATGAAAACAGCATGATGCACCCCTGCTTTATGTAATTTAACGTGGATCAGATTCAAAAGCACACATATAAAATGTAAGTTAGCGCTAACCTGTAACGTTTGTATGTGATGAACAAAAATCCGTATATAAAAACCGCTAAGACATCGTAATTGTCACCGGAATGTGCAAAATGTACCCTAAATCTCTCCCTATACAAACAAGTAGAGTTACCGAGTGAGCCTAGCGGGCCGCGTACACAGCTACAGTTTGGTACAGGGACGAAAGCATATTTTCATTTGAACACTCACATATTTTTCCATAACATTAAAGAAATTAATGGTTATTAAAAATTGTAAGACAATTTATTAAAACAAGTATAAGATGCCATTAAAACAATTCTTCTGATATTCTAAATAAAGATTTCTTATTTCAGCATATCGATGTTTGTTATTTGTAAATGTACTATAACTTACGTTTCCTTATTAGAAAGGAATTTTACATTAAAATTCCTCTATGGAAGTGCATTGGTCCTTGTTCTCAGGAGTGAGAATATGCCCCGTTATAGTTTGAGCCGCTCTTCGGGATAACTGGGCTAAATACATGTGCGAAAGTGTGTAAGTCTAATCAGGGACGACATTTACCGTCTAAACTGGATTTTAAATTTGGACGACACCTCCTTAAACGAAAATAAAATCATTAAAAGTGGTAAGTGTCGTCCCTGATAAGCCGGTGCGGAATGCAAGGCTTATCTAAGATGACACTTTACGCATTAAGCCCAGTTTTCCCAGAACGCTTCTCATTTGTATACGTGTATGTTATTCAAATCATTTAACTTTTTTATGTACCGGCATCTAAGATTATTGTATTTTAATATAAAATATTTTTTGATTAATGTTTTCAAGTTTCTTTTTTTCAGGAACACTCATTCCATAAATGTCTTATTTTTAAATATTCATGATTGAGGTATTGCTTTGGAAGATCACGGACCTTATTGCTTAATTGGTCAGCACACTACTCGTGTTTCTGAACTATTATGACTTACGCAATAATAAGATGTCGTTTATAGACTGCTCATAAGACGGATATCGATGAGGCGTAACCGTTTCCCTTATCGTCTGTGTTCTTTGGAAACTACATGAGCCATATTTGGTATTTTTTCGGAGAGCGAAACACGAGTTATTAAGGGAAATTGAGGCTGATCTACCGCTTATCATTATACACGCGATTTTATTTTTTAAATATATGCGTGTATGCCATTATCAATTGCCCACGTGCATGTTATTGATCCTTAAGTGATCTATTCCGTGCACAGTACAGAATAGAGCCTCGTTCTGGAAAACCTGGGTTTCATGCATGTGGGTAAATTATCGTCCCAGATTAGACTGTGAAATCCGCACCTTCTAGTCAGGGACGACACTTGGGTTGCATGCATGTGGGTAAATTATCGTCCCAGATTAAACTGTGCAGTCAGCATATTCTAGTCAGGGACGACACTTTCCGCCTTCACAGGATTGTCTTTTAGAATCCACTTTCTGTAAACGCAAAATTCCATAAAAGCGGCGTTTCTGAAAAGCCTGTGCAGACTACACAGGCTAACCTACAACGACACTTTACGCATGCATTAAATCCATTCTTCCAAGAGCGTAGCGTTATGTTTTCACGAGGTTCTTGACTTTGACCAAGTGTTAACTAAATCATACGCAGTTTTGGATGTTACATCGTGTTCCAATTGTCGTGCAGGGATTTTCTCACATACCATAGCTATGCCTTATGATAAGATATTATCTAATATATTCTGGTCATATTCTTGCAAAATGTGTATCATGAAGCCGCCGTTCAAATAAAAATTAAAATACAATTCGCTTCAAAATTGACTAAGGTGGTTTCCGGAGAAAACAAACAGTAATATGTTTAGAGAAGTCTGCGCTATTAAACACGTGAAACGATGAAAGAAGATTGCTAAGAACTATATGGACATGCTTAGTACGTATTTATTTAAACATCGGTCTGTGACAACTGAGCTAAATGCTTGTTCGTGTGCACAGGCAAATCAGATACAACTCTTTAAGCATAAACTTTAAGTAGAGAATTCCTTTCAACGAAAATTACTATTTCAGCGGAAAGTGTCTTTCTTGAATAGCATGTGCACACTGAACAGGCATATATGAGACGGCACTTTATGCACATGCATTAAACCTAGTTGTCAAAGAAAAAGGCTTATTTGAGGTGTGTAGATTGAGACATAATACAAACAGAATTGTTGCAACATGAGTATTAAAACCGGTAATTAATTCAGGGGTATATATTTTAAGAAATAATCGACGTGTAAGCGTTGGTTAGTGTGGTTATTACCAACGGTTTGGAGTTCCGATGCGTAGTAATTAAACCAAGAGGGCGTAGCCCGAGTTGTTTGGAAACAAGCATCGGAACGACGAACCGTTGGTTATTACCGCAATAACCAACGCTTACACGTCGATTATTTTGATTCTAACACAATTTCATTAATAAGTTATACGCGATTTAAAGGTTATAAATGCGGATTATATTAACCGAACTTCATCCACTTTTCCGCGAAAACGTGACGTCACCACAACGATGAAATCAAATGACGTCGTCTTCATTCATAAACAGTGCGCGGATAATCAAAGTGACGTCATACTAACAATCGTTGGTATATCGGGGTAATAGCCCACGGTAAGCTTCCTTCTCATTCTTATATGCATGCGTGTTCGACTGTGGTAGAATATGCATTTAATGTACCGGTATATAAATAAATAAATTATTAGTCAGTTAACTTGTTCATTAATAACATCGACACTAACCAAACTCATAAGGTAAAGGGATTAGTATTCCTATGTTATGAATAATAAGCACTCCGCAATCGAAGGGTTTTAGATCTCGTATGAAAAGCAAATGTATACCCTGAATGTTAATCCTAATATACCCACAGAGATGAATTAATGTATGTTTTTGATCTCAGTGCATGTTTATCTTAGCTCGAAGAGAATACACGTTTATCTTTATTTAAATGAAGTCACATGCTGACCGTGTATAATTTGTCACACGGTTTCTTATTTACTCCGTATGTTTTGATATAAATCGATTGGTCATTGTAGGCTCAGGTATTACTTAAAAGTACCCCGGGTATAATCTTTAGTATACTACAAAGTACGGGGTACGGGAGATGTATACTAAAATACCCTGGGGTATAGTCAAATGGCTTTAAGCGTATTTCCGTACCCAGGGTTCATTTAGTAAACTACTTTTAAGGAGTAGCTTAGTCGATAACGACCAATTGAGCTTTAATATTGGTTAGTGATTAATATACGTGTGCTGTCCTGTATCACATCGTGCGGACCAGTAAGAAGACGTATAACAAATTTATCTTACCGAGCACCATTCATTTTCAAGCAAACCGTAAAGACAGAGCAGATTATAATGTATCTAATGACGTCATTTTGACGTTTTCATTACTTCCAGGAGGTCATTTAATGATACTGACTGCATATAAAAAGCAACTTGCCTAATATAGATAAAAACATGTACATGTGACCTAGCTTTGCCAACGAAAACAACGAGTATACTGAAAGTTAGGATAATTGTCCATGTTAAATCATGTTGCTTTTGATATTCAATCAGAAACGTTAAATGACGCAACGGAAGTAAACACAATTACGTAATAAAACAGGGTATAGCTAACGTTTGTCATAATATTACGTCGATGGTTGGGAAAGCATGGTACTCTATAACATCAATTAATGTTACGGCTGATTACTCGCCTCGCACGATGTATGCGCAGCCTTAAATGTATATTGAGCTAAGTAAAAAGTCGTTGTACTTACAATTCATCTGACAAAACCTGATACATGACTTGCATTGACTATAACAGTACATATGTGAAGAATAAGAAAGGTATAGAAAAAGAGAACACCCATCTATATAAACCGTCGAATAATGAAAGAATGCATACTTGTTTCAAAATGCTGTTTTGAAAGAAGTAATTGCAAACATTTTCACTTGTTGTTTACTGCATTAGTTTGAATGTAATCGTGCATTCTTCTCGTTAGTGTCTTTTAGTTTTAAGATTCAACAACTGCGGCGTGTTGTCCGTAACATAGTATTCAACTCTCTTCTATCTGAAAGCCCCAATCCCACTTATGAACCTGGTTCTGGGACAACTGAGCTTAGGCCATGTGCGTTAAGTGTCGTCTTGGATTAGAGTGTGCAGTCCGCAGAGGCTAATCACGGACGACAGTGTTTCCGCTTTTATGGAATAGTTTGTTTAAATGAAGTACATGTATCTTTAACGAAAACCCATTTTGGGCGGACATTTTTCTAGAACGCGGCTCCTTGGTATACGTGTATGTTATTCAAATACTTTTTTCATATACCGGCATCTAAGATTACTTTATTAAACCTTAATATAGTGTTCATGATGTTTTTAAAGTTTTTTTTTTTCAGGAACACCTATCTTCAAATGTTAATTTTTAATATTCAATATTAAGGTAATGGTTTGCAAGATCATTGAACTTATTGCTTATGTTGGTCAGCACACAACTCATAATTCTGAACGAATAGGAGTTACACAAGAAAGATTGCTTGCTCATAAGACGTATATTGAAGTGGCGTAACATTTTCCCTTATCGTCTGTGTTCTTCGAAAACTGCGTAAGCCATATTGGTTTTATTTTCGAAGACGGAAATGTTTAAGATCATTAAACACTTCCCAATAGGTTATGCTAAATAAAAACTCCCCACAACAAAAAGTGCCATACGAAGGTTTATGTAAAGGGCTTAGTAACTGCTATGAGCTTTATATCTCGTACGAACAGCTTATGTACACCATGAATGTAAATAATATACCCACAGATATGAATTAATGTTTATTTTATTTTCGTTGGCATTTTTATCGTATCGTGAAAACAGAATACACGTTTCATTGGTTAAATGAGGTCACAGGCGGTCTGTGAGTTCAGGACCGTTTGTCATATCCGGGAGATAGTGCCGTCAGATGCAAGACAGGACGCGATATCCGTTCGGAGTGCATACGAAAGGACGACGGAACCATCTTGCTCGTCCGGGTACCCCAAAAGCGCCACCGGTAACAGAAGCACCGCACTTCCGTGTGCATTTGTCATACACAATCACCTTCTAAAAGTAATGGTCTTGACTGACAACGCATGTACATGTACCAACAGTTTTACAAGTACTAAATATAAGACTTAATACTTGGTTTTCCTCTTAATTGGCTTTAATCACAGATCGTTCAGACGGCAAAAAAAAAACAATGTAGATTTAATTGAGAAAGCAGACATTATATTTAAACAAACAGATTAAGCTCTTAAACAAACAAAAAAAAGCACTTTTTATGATAATCAATCCATCAAGATAAATCTTTGAATCGTTTGTAGTTTTGCTGGCAGCTTGGGAAAAGGCATTTATTACATTTATAACGACACCGGAACATTATCCAGTGGTAACCATGACGATTTGTTCATCCACACGACGCGGGTCCGAAATCAGGTGAAAGGAATATTTATATACTGCAATACATTGTAGTTATATGACCGAATTCCAAAAAATATAGCATTGTTTCTAAATAAAGTGAAATTTTGTTGTTTTGTTTTGTAAATAAAAACGAACATCTGTTTACTTGTCAATTGAAAAATAAACTGAATACAGATGCGAATTCTGTTCAAGTACGAAGATATTCAAACCTTTAACTTGTTATTTTGGATTTTAATTTTAAAGAAAAATATAACGATAAACATTGAGTGAATTTTTGTAGGAGCGGAGCAGTTATGAACCTCGTTCTGGGAAAACGGGGTTTAATGCATTTGTGTAAAGTGTCGTCACAGGTTAGCCTGAACAGGCTTATATGGGACGACGCTTTACGCACAAGCATTAATGCTTAAAGAAAATTGCAGTTTTAGAATAGTAAGTATTCGCTACTTAGTGAAATATGTTTTCTCTCGCTAATTTGCATTCGGTCTAAAAAAAGATCGAAATCCACGGGGTTATATATCGTCATGAAAACTGAGGTAAAGAACTAAAACAACTTTTGTCGACTTGTGAATATTCATGAGACACAAGTGCATATAACAGTAAAAAGTAGTTTGTACCTAGAGATAGTTAAGTGCCTCCTCGTTTAGAAAGCAGAAAAGTAGCGAAAAAATAAGACCCTACAATATAACAAAGCCGCTTTTAGTTATCTGGGGGGGGGGGGGGTCGGGTTTTATCAAAATCCTCTCAAGGGTGACATATCATGTCTACCAAATGCCCCCTAAAAGGGGCGGGGCGTATATAGACGTCATAATGCTTGGTAACGAGCTATTTGTTGATTGATAACGCATATCTTCCGTTGTTCATATGCAATAAAGAGTTGCAAGCGTTTTTTTCTTCGATAAATCAATCTCTGACACATATATTGATATGGCAAAGCCGTCACTATTGACCTACTAAACACAAATCAACACATAAATACCGACCACCATATGTAATATGAAAGCTCTGTAATAAATGATTCTCATGATTTTAAACGGAATAAAAGTGTGACCGCGGACTGATATACTAACAGAATTCGTTTGTATCCAAGTTGAGTGTGCATTTTTAGGCGTTCAAGATATAAAATAACATGACTTCTATGGAAAGAAATAATTGACAACCTATCGTTAAATTGCACTGTGAGAACAAATATACCGAAATAGAATAGTATCATGATATAAGGAAAATTGTGTAATTATCTAACCACACGTATGAGCTGTTCATATCTGATTAAACGAGTGCTTGATAAATATTTCATTTATTCAGTAAATAGACACAGTGACACTATTCTTAAATTATATAATCCAATATATACGTGAACACATCGCGATATATACCATAATAAATCGTATAAACTTTATAAACAGTGTATGAAAAAAAAAATACAGTTACTAAATAATAGATTTACGACGGATACAAGATAAACATGTGGTGCACGTTGACGTTGAGCAATATTTAGTTTTTAATTTAACTACGTCTAATTATATAAAATTGTCTATTTTGAAATCGTATGTTTGCAATTAACGTCTTTTTATAGATATTCCTTGTACTTTATATCTGGAGCGCTCATGTCGTGTGGTTGACCAGGCGATTTATAAGTAGAGTGACACACCACATCTTCATCTCCAAGCTTGTTTTCACAAATTCTAGCCTTCGTTGGACATTTTACAGTATCGGAGTAGGGTCTCTGATATTATTATATGTATGTTCGTCCTCATTTAAACTTATATGCATATCATCCGACTGAGAATTGTTCAGAAAAAAACATCCCCGACATGAGTCATAACTTGATCTTATTTTCATGACGATCCTTTAAAACCAACAAAAACAATTAACATCAACGCCGTATATCTTTGAAAAAGATATTTCTTGTTTAAAATAATGAAGTTATATAGAAGTCGGAAAACGAATTTGATTTTTTTTCAATTGTGATAGCAACACAGAGTCAAGGTACAATAATATGACAACTTCAGGGATAGATATATACCTTAGCAACATTGGAACAACAAACTTGGTTTATCAAGTACACAAATATACAAACACATGATTATATCCCTCTACAAATAAACCACTGATTATAGTAGTGGTTGACCCTACACCATGATTCATATAATGTGATTTGGCTCAACAAAACACTGGTAATTGAATGAACTACTATAGAAAATATTCAATATAATTACAAAGACAGTTAAACATGTTTAAATAAATTTATCAAATATTCGGTTACACTTAACAGAAATAATTCAACATGTACTAGTAAAATACTCTTAACAATAAGGTCACAGATATTAAGAAAATATCAACGAAGGTCAAACTGGTGTGTAAAAAATCATGCAGTAAATTAAGAAATCCCTGATAATTATGTGGTACACAAGCAATCAAAAAATGCCTTGGGGCTTTTTTGATTAAGTTTATTTTATGCAACAGAGCCTTTCCACTGCAAAAGGTCACTTTTGAGTAAGACGAACAAATGAAGACATGATTTTAAAATGGCATCCCACTTTTGTAAAATTTTAATAATAAGTATACATGTACTGGTATGGTTACCATTTAATTTTACTTAACATGCACACAAATTAATCAAAAAAGGTTTATTTTGTTTTCTATGTTACAATCAATATGATATGATTGAAATATGACATGTTGTTTAAATATTAAAACCTATTTTAATTGTTTAACAACAGAACAAAAACAGCCATTCAAACAACTTGAATAAAAAAGCAAATTTTTTGGAAATTCTGACATTTTTTGCAGTTTTAAATTGGGAGATTTATTGAAACTTGCTCCTGTGATTGCACTCCTGGTTGATGTGGAGAGGTCAACGTGAAAAATACTGTAACACAACTGGTAAACTATCAAAATTAAATATCAGCCATATTTCAAGCATAGAATAATTAGCAAGTATTATATCATAATTATAGTATAAAATACATGTATATCTTTAAGTGACATTTTTTCAAAACATGTGATAATAAAATTAAGAATTACAAAAATATCAACACTGTATTGTCATTGAAATTTAATATCTTTTAAAAATAAATTTGATTACATATAAATTCTGTTACAACACATAAACAAGTGTTTGTGGTGCAATGAGAATTCAATTGTATCTAAAGTTATAATAGAACATTTATTAACAATTGCAGTTATTGAAAATTCAAACCACATCACATTGCTCTCCCTTGTATGTAATTGATATCAAATTTTCCAGATATTAATATTTTTAATTAAATATTTTTTCAAGCATTTGCTTAAATTATTATTGGACAGATAAAAAGAATGGTATTCAAGTGTTTTTATTTGCCATTTAGGTTCTTTCTATTGCCTTGCATCTAAAAGATGTACATAAAAAATTATAACATAAAACAGTTAATTGATCGAAATGATTTTTTTTACAATTGACACCAGCAAATGATTTGTTTTGCTTAATATCCACAATGGCACAATGTAAATATATATTGACTTGGTAAAATTATTCACTCATTTACTCACTTACAAATTTGTTTTTTTATATGAGTATGCACAGTTTATACAAAGCATCATGAAGTATTGTGTCCCAATACAAAGATCAAAACTAACGATAAACATTAAAGTAATAATTCAAATTGTGTCATTCACAATTAGCTAAAGAAAATCATATCATGAGCAATTACTAACAAGTTATGTCATCTTGATGCATGCTTACTAAAAGAAAAATTAAAATCTTAAGTTAAAAAAAAAATAAAAGCATTCCACTTAATAATAGATATTTTCTAATCATTTAACAATCCATCACAATTCAAATTAAGATAATCTTCCAAATTTCATTTAATTAAAATAATCTTCCATCAAATGATGATAATTTAGGTTTTGTGTCTATTATCAGCTTACGGAAGATAAAATAATTTTGTCCTTAATTGATTAATATTTTTCTTTTATAATTTTCTGACACTACTCAAGATTCTTGTTTAAAAAGTCACTATAATGTGCAAACTGATGAGAATTGTATACAGACACAAAGACAGGCAAATCAAAATAGAAGCGTCCATGAATCTTTCTTAACAATTTCTTTTAACTAGCACGTCTTACTATATTACTGGCAAAAACAATACTGTAGTTTGTCTTATTTCATGAAAAAAGCCGATAAATGTTTGAAAATTTATTCAAGTTAACAATACTATTTAAACAACTTTGCTTAAGTTTGAAATCAATGTAATAAAAAATAAGTTTATGTTCTATGTTTTATCAACATCTGGATCAAACTTTCGGAATACAGACAAAGTAGCAACACAGGCTTGCACTCTTTTGAACTTAAAAGAATACTTTACATAATTACTTTAAACAAGTAATCTTCACTTGATTATAATTAACTATATATATCACAAAAACATATAACAGCAAATCACTGAAAGCGTCATAAATCCCACAAGACACGAACTATAGTTTTCTCTTTACGCACAGCTTGGCTGGTCACATGACACAACATAGCTTGCCACATTAGTTGATTGCTGGTCACAGGGCTTGTACTTCTTTGTCATTCTGCAATGTTAGTCTGCACAATGCCACTGAGTTTCAACATATCCCAAAATTCTAAGATGAGGGCTTCCATTGTAAGTGTACAGAACGGACAGCAAGACTTTAACACAGCCAATGCAGGCAATTAGAGACTAGCAAGTGTTAATTTATGTTTATCACTGAGCATCCTAGATTGGACTAACCGCTGCAACAGACTGTCTTTCTGTTTCTGATTGGACGGTTTGGATTTGTCAATTGGCGTCTGAAAGAAAGGAAGACACGTTATTGCAAATTTCAGTTTATCTTTTTGTCTTGTACCAATAAAAGCAGGAGATTATGAACAGTTCTGCCATAGCGTGGTATCCCTTGTTATAAGGCTATAATAAATAACAAGAGCACCGCATAACGGGTGCCACGCTCGGCTGCGGGTGCAGTTTTCAATAAATGAAAGCTTGCCAGATTTTTTTTTGTCTTGAAACTCCTTCAACCTCAAAAGAAACAAAACACAAAGATCAAAGAATGCAAGTTCAAATGCTGGTTTATATGTTTGGAGAGTTTTATAAACTGCAGAATTAGTATTCTTTTCTAAGTTAAGCTCGAGACAAATTTAAGACGAAAAGAATGACATATGGAGGAACAAAGGGAAATCTATATGATTCCACCCTCCTCTGTATGTGGGGCCATAACAATAGCCTGCGTTTGTCTTGCAAACTCACCCAAGGTTCAAGCTCCACAACGTTCATAGACAGTGGGTCCTGCACCATGGAGATACTGGATTCCTGTTAGGATGACCTTTGCTGGCTCGAGTTCTGCGATAGTAACTGCTTCCAAACCAAACTCAATGCCATGCAATCCATATTTACTGGAAAAAAGTCGGTTGAGAAAAGGAACAAATAGTTTAAGAGAAAATGCAATCATATTTTGGACAAATGTACAGGACCGATGTTATGGTTCCACCCAGTAAACAGACTTGAGTGTCTCAGAGATTCATAGGCTTTCACATACATGTAAGCAAGCTTAAATAAACAGATATCATCAAAACCAATCTTCTTGCATTTAAATTTGGAGTTGGAAAACTACTAGAAATTGTGTAGTCATTCCTTGAATCAAACTAAAATAAACGATATTTGATGATTTTGGCGATAGAAAACAACAAGTTCACGAGTTTCTAAAACTATGATTGACAACAAGTATTTAATTAATCACCAAAAGCAACAAACTTTCTTTGTATTTGATTCCTATGTACAATAATAAAAAATACGACAGCAAAGCTAAAACTTTTTATATATGTGTATTGTGACATCATTGACGTGTGTGTTCAAATGTCAAACATTGTTGTTTTTCATAAGTATGATGGGAATGAAGCGTCAACCAGCATCATAATTTGTGAATCTTCATCGCTATTAGATAGGTTTGTTGATATTTTATGAAGGTCGCATGTTTGTAGATATTCTACACACATTTTCATTTGTCAGGGAAAGTAACTGACAATGTTTGGCTGACGATGTTGAACAAAAAACAGTGCTTTTATTAATATATTTTTACTGCATTAAAAATACAATGTATTATATCTATCACTGATATTGAGGTTTCTTTCACCAAAAACATTCTTCATTCAACTGCAAATTTTGTTAATAAGGTTTGAACTAAAAAAAAAACATATATGCCAATTTTAAGTAAAGCTGTTAAAAATGTTCATAGTATTTCTTTGTCTCCTCCCTTTTCTTGGGGTGTATCACCTCCTCATTGTAGTCATAGATGCAATGTTCAGATGTTACTTCTTTAACTATTAATGACAGAATAATATTTAAAGGTAGATGTTCATTAATATATTCGTGTTCCATAGGTAATTCATTTACTGTAAACAAATGAACAATTTTTAAAAGGACATGTCCATTTTTGTCCTCATGTGATGTTGTGCAGTCATTTTGTTATCTTGAAAAGATGAAACTGTAATTAAAAAGGAACTTGTTCATAATTGTTTAAATCAATTCTTTGGATATGTTATTGAAACGCAAAACATACAGTGTAAGGAATAATAAAAAAACAGATGTGTTTGTCAGAAACACAATGCCCCCCTAATGCGCCGCTTTGATTTATTAATTGTTTTTTTATCATTTGGCAGGTACAGATAATTGTCTCCCTGTGAAGCTTATTACTTCCCTTGGATTTGTTTTTTTGACCTTTGACCTTGAAGGAAGAGCTTGACCTTTTACCACTCAAAATGAGCAGCTCCATTTAATACACATGCATGCCAAATATCAAGTTGCTTTCTGAAGAGACATAGAAGTTATGAGCATTTTTTGAAACCTAAACGCAGAAACGTAAACGCAAAGTGTGACAAAAAGACGGACCGTCAGATCACTATATGCCCTCCTTTGGGGGCATAAAATGTATTAAACAAGAGCACCACATAACAAGTGCCAACGCTAGGATGCGGGTGCAGTTTTGAATAAATGAGAGCTTGTCAGATTATTGTTTTCACAGTGACCTTGACCTTTGACCTAATGACCCAAAAACAGGTGTGGCGTGTAGAACTCATCAAGGTGCATCTACATTATAAAGTTTCAAAGTTGTAGGTGGAAGCACTTTGATTTTGGAGCAAAATGTCAAGGTTTTATCATGACTCCGTCGCTGGCTATGACAGTACCTCAGGAAATACCTCTCTGAAAACAGCCGAGCTAAAAAAGAACAAAAAATAAACTCACAAAACTTGCCTTCAAAGCTATTCAAAACTGGAATCTTTAAAAATAAACAACCCCATCCATTAACCTATCAGTTATTCAATCTTGTACAGTAATTAACACAATGTTAACGTTAAACGTTAATTTAACAATAATTGTTAAAGTTTGGCTTTTTCTTTATTGTCATAACATTTCTTTCTCCTATGAAGGCTAGCATATAGCTGCAAATGCCAGTAAGATAATGTAAAATAAAAATGGGTTTTGTCGTAAAGGTAGAATGGACATGGGGCCTGCCTTGCAAACAAGATGTCCCTAGTATGATCCCAAGCTTTCAACAGTTTATTTATAACTTTACTTTCAATCATTGGGCAACCTAAGCTAGGTTTGCATACAAGCTACCAACACAAAATGTCAGTGTAACATCTCCTTCCAAACTAAACATTTTAGCGAAAAAACATTTTTTTAGTTTCACTTGGTCTCCATGCACGACTTCTAAGTCCTGCCTGTAATATCCAAATCTAGTAACCAGGATTTTTAAACTTCGTTGTAAACATGCTTAATAAATAGGGTTAAACTACACTAAATATTGACTTTACAACAACTTACTTCTTTCATGAAGATCTTCTGAATTTCTAAAGTGACGTCTAAATGGCCCATTGATTAAAGATCTTGTTGCTCCTGCTGCTGCTGTTGCTGATGAAGCTAAGCCATCATCTGTTACTGCTATTGTTGGTGTTGTGGCCATGGCTGCTGTGTCTGTCTATTATGCTGTTGCTCTATTCTTAACTGTTGTTGTTGCTGCAATGCGCAATCTTGCAAAAACAGCATTTTTTAAAAATTAAACAACTTTATCTTTATATCTCACAACAACAAAATTAAGTGGTTAAACAAATGCATAACATAATGCGCCTTCCATTTTATATCCAGGTGTACATGATATTATACACATTGTTCCCATACGTTTTCACGGAGCTTTTATGAATGAATTTTTTCACCATTAACATACAAACAACTAGGATTTGTTGTTTGTTGAATTATGGGGACACAAAATACAATGGAATAACTTATTTTGTTTTTCATTACATTATATGCATATTGCAATACCATACCATATATATGTACTACAATATATTAGTATAATATTGAGTTATATAATTCTTTATTTGCATTTGCCACTGTTTTAAACAGTATTTCAGTCATATAAATGCCATCAGTTAACATACTCACCCCCTTTTTTTTGGGGGGGGGTATTCTGGTTATATTCTGGTTGACCTTAATAACTGATAACTGCCTTTCGCAAATCAGAGGTACGAGATGAATGACCGTGGCAATAATTTCATGACTAATCACAGCCGATGTTATATGGCTTGGCTAAAGGTCAAACATGTCATTTTCAGTTGTTTAGTCCAGCACTTTACAAACTGAATTAGCTAGCCCGGTTATGTCCATCATTGCATAATGCAATCATAAAAGTTGTGCTACATTTATGCATTTTGCGATACAATATGATTTGCCATAAGTGAGGATAAAAGCATAAAGCAACACAATATAACTAAAGCTCAGCATAACATAAGTATAAAAAGCATAAATACGCATTTGATTTAACAAAAACACCATTAAACATTTTGATTTCAAAATTATTGAATAAAAATATGCACAAAAAGTAATCCAACTTTGATAATTTTGTCACTTTACAAAAAGTACATGTAAAATACATCAATATTTGATAGTCGTCATCCAACACTTGTCCAACATGTCAGGTTTTGAAGTGGCCAGTCAATGGCTTTTTAAAGAATATAATATTTCGATGAACTTGTGATCTACATCATTTTGACCTTTACTAAACCAATGTTTAGAAAAACTGTCAAAGTAATTTCGAATGAGGGAAACAGACCTTTGTGACTATCAAATAATTGTTTAATCATACAAAAGTGTACTTTAATAATATGTTTCTCATTATATTGTAATAATTTCTAATAAAAATAAAGTATTGCAATAAAAAATTCCCAAAACCATAAACGATATTCTACAGAGGACAAAGGTTTGTTCTTGATAATGTATAAAACAATATTCACGTTTTCAATAAGGGATTAAATTCAAAATAGAAAGTGCCTTAGTGACTCCATTTTTTCCCTATGTGTCTTGATGAGTAAGTAATCAGGTACTTGGACACTACAACATGTTAATGACTAAGACCTTCAAACATTGGTGTAAAATGTGCAATTGTAAAAACATGAATTGATGATTTTTTTTTTAAGAACAGAAATTTAAATCAGGGAGTAAAATATGAATTGCCATTAAAATTATCTGATATAATGCCTTTTTTCCAATATATTTCATAAGTGAAATATGAAAATATGAAACTTTAGGTTGATAATTAGCTGTGGAGGCCAAAACTTGTGCAAGTGAATTTATATCTGAGATCAATATCTATTTAGATCTATATCTCTGTTACTGCAATGGATTATAATAATGTTAATTTGATATTAAGCTGCAATGGCTTACATTTTTGCAAGATTTGTTTTATGGGCGTTTATGTTTGTGTCTAGAGAAATAAATATAAATTAAATCAAATGTATAAAAAAGGTTTAGTATAAAAAAAGTTTATCTACTATTTGTATTGTGATATTTTAACAATGTGATGTAACAACAAGTTATACAGGTCAACATCGTGTTTAATGGACCAAGGCAAACAATTAATTTAATAATCATTGTGTTATTTAAATATTGAAGACAAAAAGTTTGCACCAAGATCTTAATTTAAACGGACCATGTGCCATCTTACCTGTCTAACATTCCCATCTTGCCCAGACCACCAAAGCCCATGAGGCCTTGAACCTGACCCTGACGCAAAAGCAAGTACTGGGCAAGTTGTAGGACTTCATCGTCATAGAAACGTCTCTGTACAGAGAACAGACCTGCTGTTGCGCCAGCAGTGGAATGGATCCAGATGAGATATTGTGCTGCGACATAAGTAGTGGATTGGCTAAGCAACACAGCAAGCCGACTGGCTCTGAGAGGCAACCTAGACAGAAGAGTGGGAGCTTTTTAGTTCCAATGTGTACATGTATTAATTTAAAGCATTTATTGACAAACTTCAATACATGCCAAAATCTGTGAAAAGGTCCCTTTAATGATTTTTTTTCTAATTAAATTAAAGTTTTAAAGAATTCATATTTTTGTTGTTGCACTACTAATTTATTAGTTTTCAAGCATATGCATAAGTGTTTTCGATGCATTATGCAATACAATATATATATATATGATATATACTGCTTTATAAAATTTGCAATTATATGTTTTGTATATATTGTTTTCTTAGTAACTTTATCAAAATATCGTTGTTTCTTAAATGAATGAAGAGAGGGATTACATTAGGCAGATACAACATTCAAAACAAGATGAGTATGTGAAACACAATGTCCCCCTATATGACGTTTGACCTTGAAGGATGACCTTGACCTTGACATTTCACCACTCAATATGTGCAGCTCCATGAGATACACATGCATGCCAAATATCAAGTTGCTATCTTCAATATTGCAAAAGTATTCATAAAATAAGCGATTTGGGCCACATATATTTGACCTTGAAGGATGACCTTGAACTTTCACCACTCAAAATGTGCAGCTCCATGAGATACACATGCATGCAAAATATCAAGTTGCTATCTTCAATATTGCAAAAGTATTCATAAAATGAGCGATTTTGGCCAAATATATTTGACCTCTGACCTTGAAGGATGACCTTGACCTTTAACCTCTCAAAATGTGCAGCTCCATGGGATACACATGCATGCCAAATATCAAGTTGCTATATTCAATATAGCAAAAGTTATTGCAAAATGTTAAAGTTGGCGCAAACAGACCAACCAACCAACAGACCAACCAACAGACAGGGCTAAACAATATGTCCCCCACTACTATAGTGGGGGACATAATTACAAGTAACGTTCTAAACTCCACTACACAATATTAAAACAAACCATACTGAGCAGACGTTGAAACGGCTAACTCCATCCCTGCTGCTGATTTAGCTGTTGCTGAGTGATCAAGGTTTGGTTGCATGGATACTGCTGGTAGCTAAATATGAAGCGCTGGTTTGGCTTCGTGTAAAGCTGTGCGCCATCAGAGAGAGTTCTGTTACAATTGTTGTATCATCGGGCTGTGAAAGAAAATAATCTACGGTTACATGGCTTCTTATGTATCACGTACGGTCAGAGAGTGTAGCTTAAATCAAATATACATTCACTACTCTGTATCACATTGTTCAGATTCAGTATGAAGCCCTGAAACAAATTTATGTTACCCAGTACATGTTTCATTTAACAGTATCAAACTTATAATAAGGCAAAATAAGCAACACTGCATGACGTCATCATGTTTATTTCCATGACGACATTTAGTTTACTTAAGCTCGATTGCATCGAAAGCTTTAGGCTTATATAAACGCTATCGAGTCCGTTTCCTGGGCCTAGAACCAGTACTTGGTGTCTTTGGGTGAGATTTAAAGAAAGCTTCCACGTTGGGGATCGAACCTGTGACTTGAGTATTAGTAAAATTAATTTAAACAAGGGCTGTTTGTAAAACATGCATGCCCCCCATATGGGCTGTCCGTTGTACTGGCAGCCATTGTGTGAATACGTTTTTTGTCACTGTGACCTTGACCTTTGACCTAGTGACCTGAAAATCAATAGGGGTCATCTCCGAGTCACGATCAATGTACCTATGAAGTGTCATGATCCTAGGCGTATGCGTTTTTGAGTTATCATCCAAAAATCATTTCACTATTTCGGGTCACCGTGACCTTGACCTTTGACCTTGTGACCTCAAAATCAATAGGGGTCATCTGCCAGTCATGATCAATATTCCCATGAAGTTTCATGATCCTAGGAGAAAGCCTTTTATGAGTTATCATCAGGAAACCATTTTACTGTTTCAAGTCACTGTGACCTTGACCATGTGACCTGAAAATCAATAGGGGTCATCTGCCAGTCATGATCAATGTACCTATGAAGTTTCATGATCCTAGGCGTAAGCATTCTTGAGTTATCATCAGGAAACCTTTTTACTATTTTGAGTCACTGTGACCTTGACCTTTGACCTAGTGACCTGAAAATCAATAGGGGTCATCTGCCAGTCATGATCAATGTACCTATGAAGTTTCATGATCCTAGGCGTAAGCATTCTTGAGTTATCATCAGGAAACCATTTTACTATTTTGAGTCACTGTGACCTTGACCTTTGACCTAGTGACCTGAAAATCAATAGGGGTCATCTGCCAGTCATGATCAATATTCCTATGAAGTTTCATGATCCTAGGCGTAAGCATTTTTGAGTTATCATCCGGAAACCATCTGGTGGACGGACCGACGGACCAACCGACATATGCAAAACAATATACCCCCTCTTCTTCGAAGGGGGCATAAAAAGATATTTGGACTTGAATATCTGTAGCAGTTAAACAGTATAATATTATTATGTAAACTAAAATATGAAATATCAGTAAAGACACGTGTTGATGCCAAGATATTAGATGTTCAAATGTTTACTGCTTAATTCAGGAGAATGTTATTAGCTTAGCAAGCAAGGTTGCATTTAAGCTACCTACACAATCCAGATCCAATCAAGTTGTTGGCCAGAAACCATTTTTCTATTTAACAGTGACCTTGACCAAACTGGAACTAAATGCAAGCTCAACATAGGTCTGCTTGTGAGCTACCTGTACATTAAATTATAGAAAATTGCCTCAATCAAAACTTAAAGTATTGAGCTGAAACTCTATTTCTATTTTTAGTAACAATTAACTTCAATCCACTGACCCCAAATGCAATCACTCAACAGATCAGCATGTAAACTAACATGTAAACATTATTACAGAACAATTTCGTTACCCTGTTGTTATCAAACGCAAACCTTTATACATTGTTGACCTTGAACTGGAGCCAACTGGCCCCGGTATGTAACCCATGCTATGTCTACATGTCAGTTAGAGATAGGAATTATTGCACTCAAACACTAACCTAAATTTCTCACAACAAAAAGGGGCATAATTCTGAAAAAATGTCAGGTCAGAGTTATGGGCCTTGGTTTTTAACTTAAATACATGCAGTAGTAAAACAGATATGTTCTTACTGCACAAAAACTTTATGAACGTAGATTCCGTCTAAAATGCAAACCCCTACCAGACTTATAAAAGGGTTTATAATGCTGCTAAAAGCTGATAACAGTTACAGGGATAGGTCAATAGACACTCTGAATATGTATGCAAACATATATTTCAATATCTGTCGCAGATTTGATTTTAATTTAAACCAATTTGCTATTTTTTAAAAGGCTTACAACGAGAGATTGTCCAAGGATGAGCACTCTATTTTTTTTCTCAGAGTTATTGCACAGAGTTATTATTCGCATACCTTAACCATACCATTACAATGATAATAATTGACATCTGGGCTGGTTAATAAACAATGTTACCATTCCGTATTATCCTAAAAAAAACACAAATCATCTACCAAAATTCTTAAACAATAAGTTTAAGTAAAGGCCATGAAAAAAACAAAACCTCTTAGCTGAGATCCAGAAAAATGTTATGAATTGTATTCTAATTTTAAATGACATATTGATCGCCCATACTTATCCCCCAACCCAAACATACTTTCTTACACCTTTCTTAAAACATTACACAAAACAACAACTTACCTTGTGAATGAAGTAATCGCAGACCCTGAGCAGGGCAATTATGAGTACCAGGGTAAGACTGGCCGTACATCGAGGGCAGGGTGTGATGAGAGTTCGCCTTAAGGTCCTGAGCCAATAACCTGTTGATGCCAATGCCTTATAAATGTCAGCTAGCTTCTAGCTTCAACATCTAAGAGAATGCGTTGTTACACTGGAACCGATCTGTGATTGTAGACAGTCTTGAAGGAACTGACTCTGAAAAGTAAATCATGTAATTAGTATTTGTTTAATGGACATCCATACAAATAAGTTTGTTTTTGTTGATAAAGAATTGTCCTTACATTTACCAGTTTTCGGCCATATGACTGCGGTCAGTTAGCCTTCAAATCGCTGTTTTTGTTTGTCATATTATATACTCTAAATAGCATGTTGTGAACGGTTAAGCCAATAATGATATTGTATCCAATCATCATGCCTCCATTCCTTAGCAATATATACGCCTGCAATAATACATTTTTTGAATGAATACGCTATCAAAACTATTATTATATCATGAACATTTCTTTTAAATACATAAAATGATGTCAAAGTGGTCGTGTGTGGCATCGATTACGCTGTGAAGGCCCAATAATGTTTTGTTTTTAAGACATAATTTAAGATAACATATTCCATAAGAAATCCTTTTTTCTGATTTCAATAATTTAAACATATTTAAAATTATTTCTTTTGGCAGACACAGTGTACATCAATCATGCACAATACAATCAGAATAAGAAAAGGATTAAAATTAAATAATACATTCTTATATAGTTTCTCTCCTTTTAGTAATATTTACGCAATAAATTGGTTTATCACATGTTATACCCTGTTTCCAATGTAATACAACCATTACATATTTTTTTTATATTACACATGTGTAATACAACATTTTTAAGCATTTTCATTGGCTTAGTTTTCGTTTATTGACCAATCGCATTTTGTTTATTTGCTGAAATGGCGTTGCAACGTCAAATAACGTCACGAAATGTAAACAACATTCAGGATTTATTGTTTGCGTAAATATTTAATTTGCTCATTTAAAAGCATGTGATAAAAAAGATCTGACACTCGTTGTCATATACCATATTTTATTAAACTTGTTCAGGAAATTCGTTAGTAAGCTCGCCAAAGGGTCGCTTACTAACAAAATTCCTGAACTCCGAAAAGTGTTGAAAGAGAAATATGTGGATAAAGGACTGTTCATGCAAGGACTTGAACATTAGTGACTGAGTCAGTATCTGATTAATATGAAAAACGCCTGGATTTGCATTATGGGGCTAGGAACAGGTAAGGATTGCCATTGACGTTAACCTCAAACATGGAATTGTTGGCTAGTTATAATTTCTGAAATGAAATGAAATGGAATATAAATTATAAATTGTCCTAAATATGGTAGTGAAGGAATAACCCTTGCAGCTCCATGTTGCAATCATGATGTTAAAGGAGATATTCTAAGTTTAAGATACATGTAAGAGCCGTGTTTTAGCAAAACTGGGCTTAATTCATGTGCGTAAAATTCTGTTCCAAATTAGACTGTGCAGGGACTAACTTTCCGCCTTTACTGAATTTATGTTTAGAATGGACTTCCTTAAAAAAAACTTTCATTAGAGTGGCAAGTGTCATCCCTGATTAGCCTGTTCTTACTGCATAGGCCAATCTGGGACAGCACTTTAAAACATGGATTAAGCCCAGTTTTCCGAGAACAAGGCTTATTAAGGCTGGGCCTCATGAATGCTATGAGGTTAGCCACAGTGAGCCACTTTGCAATGGCAAGGGAACTAATCTTTTGATGTAGTGGCTGTGTTGTTGTTGGGTAACATTGCTCTCGAGGCCTGAACTGATGAGGATAAGGACCCTGTGAAATGATAGAAATATCTTGTGAATCCCAGAAATGTATAAAGGCCCCTGTCAACACAAAATAGAGCCAGCTGGGGTACAGATCTGTGATTGTATGTGTCAAGGTAGGGTAAATTCTTACTTCTAGGGAAAATTTGTATACAAAATGACTTGATATGTTGAAAATATAAGATTTTCAATTTATGCAAAAAAATTGATATCTTTATTGATTATAAATACAGATAATATTTTTATAAAGTAATGAATGCCTTAAAATAAAAGTTTTATAAAAATGACATTGAATAAAAAATGTGGCTGTTTGTTCCTTCTATTCAAGAGATATTTTTGTCATATATAAGGGAACAACAAAACAAACGTTTGGCTTAAAGGCTAATTTTCAGCCAAAAAACCAGACACAACTTAATAATGATTTATGTCAACTGTTACCTATGGTATTTACCCAGTTTGACCAATTTCAAACAAACAATTCCCAATGGATGCCTTTCCCCAAAAGGTCAGAAGAATTATTGAACAAGAGCACCGCCTTGCGGGTGCAGACCGCTCATCTATTTTCTTTTTAAAGGTGAAGGGACTCTCATTTTCAATCACAAAGGAGGGAGGAGTGGAGTGAAGAGGGGTGTATAGTGTGGGGTTGTGGACATTTATTACATTATCTTCCAAAAAAGCGAAAAAAAAAAAAAAAAAAAAAAAAAATCAGGGGGGGGGGGGGTTGGGGGGGTTGGGGGGGGGGCGATGGGGGGGGGGGGGGGGGGGTTTGGGTGCGATGGTTGGACGGTATTTCAAACATAACCATTTTTAAAAAAAAAAATGGGGGGGGGTATAGTGTGAGGGTGTGGTGGTAATTTGTGAGATGATCTTAAAAAAAAAAAAAAAAAAAAAAAAAAAAAAAAAAAAAAAAATTGGGGGGTGGGGTGGGGTGGTGGGGGGGGGTGGGGGGGGGTGGGGGTATAGTGTGAGGGTTTGGTGGTCATTTGTGAGATGATCTTAAAAAAAAAAAAAAAAAAAAAAAAAAAAAAATAGGGGTGGGGGAGGGGGGGAGGGGGGGAGGGGAGGGACACGGGGGATGGTTTGGGTGGAGTCTATTGTGGTATGTCAGGTAAGAGTAGTTTCATCAAAGTATCAATCAAATCTAATCATAAATAAAGAAGTTATGGCAATTTTAGCAAAATTTAATAATTTGACCTTGAGAGTCAAGGTCATTCAAAGGTCAAAGTAAAATTAAAGTTGCCAGGTACAGTAACCTCATGATAGCATGTAAGTATTTGAAGTTTGAAAGCAATAGCCTTGATACTTAAGAAGTAAAGTGGATCGAAACACAAAATTTAACCATATATTAAAAGTTACTAAGTCAAAAAAGGGCCATAATTCCGTAACAATGACAACCAGAGTTATGCAACTTGTCCTTTTACTGTACCCTTATGATAGTTTGTGAGTGTTCCAAGTATGAAAGCAATATCTATGATACTTTAGGGGTAAAGTGGACCAAAACATAAATCTTAACCAAATTTTCAATTTTCTAAGTATAAAGGGCCCATAATTCCGTTCAAATGCCAGTCAGAGTTACATAACTTTGCCTGCACGGTCCCCTTATGATAGTTCATAAATCTTGCAAGTATGAAAGCAATAGCTTTGATACTGTAGGAATAAAGTGGACCTAAACACAAAACTTAATCAAATTTTTAATTTTCTAAGTATAAAAAGGGCACATAATTCTGTCAAAATGCCAGTCAGAGTTACATTACTTTGCCTGCACAGTCCCCTTATGATAGTTAGTAAGTGTTGCAAGTATGAAAGCAATAGCTTTAATGCTTAAGGAATAAAATGGACCTAAACACAAAACTTAACCAAAATTGTCAATTTTCTAAGTATAAAAAGGGCACATAATTCTGTCAAAATGCATGCCAGAGTTATCTAAATTTGCCTGCCCAGTCCCCTCATGATAGTAAGTAAGTGTACCAAGTTTGAATGCAATAGCATTGATACTTACTGAGAAAAGTGGAACTAAACGCAAAACTTAACCAAAATTTTCAATTTTTTAAGTATAAAAAGGGCACATAATTCTGTCAAAATGCACGCCAGAGTTATCTAACTTTGCCTGCCCAGTCCCCTCATGATAGTAAGTAAGTGTACCAAGTTTGAATGCAATAGCATTGATACTTTCTGAGAAAAGTGGACCTAAACGCAAAACTTAACCGGACGCCGACGCCAACGCCAACGCCGACGCCGACGCCAAGGTGATGACAATAGCTCATAAATTTTTTTCAAAAAATAGATGAGCTAAAAACTGACATTTATGCAGCCCACAGAGGTTAATCACTGAAAACACTTCCCTCTTTTATTGATTTTTTTTGCATAAGTGATGTTTCTTCTCAACAAAAAAGAAATTTAAGCATATCTGGGAAGACACTTAACGCACATGCATTAAACACCATTTTCCAAGACCATGAATTAAAAACTACCTAATGTCAAGCGAGATGGAGTATTTGTTTGAGAAAGTGGGGATTGTCATTAACATTCACTTAGACGATGTTTGTCTTGTTGGCTAATAATGTTTACTAAAACATAAATGGAAAGTAAACTAAAACTAGAGTTATATTAGTGACAAGTGAATATGCCTTACAGGTCATGTTGCTCTACTGTTGCTGTTGGGAAAGAGATGTTCAGAGAGCAATGAGACCACAGTTGCATCATGAACCTGCCCCCCACGGCTACGGCTGTTTTTGGGGCACAGATTGGTACTAGTTTGACATTTGGCCTGGAATCCCAAACGGTCATGTTTAATGCAGTCAAACTGTTGATTAGTTTGTTGAGGTTTTCAAGGAAGTGTGCCTTGTTCATTGACATGTTGTCCAATGAAATAGTCACCGATGACATACAATTAGACATAGGACCAAAACACAACAAAGCACTACAAAGTTTATCCATGTGAGCAGTACACTCAAATGCATATGCACAGTCGAGAAAATTACGCCTACTTGCCGAAATTCTGATTGCTTTTAAGCATAGAAAAGACCCAACTAATCAGACAGTTTATACACCAATGAAACGAAGGACAAGAATGCAGACAAACTTCAACTGTTTAAAGGCTGTGTTACATTTAAGTGCAAAGGCAGACACGGTTGATTTGCCAATTTTACCTTCATTCCAGGACCATATTTGTGAGCTGCTACAGACAATCTGGCTGGTGACTATAAAACTTGTCATGATATGAGCCGCGTTATGGGAAAACTGGGCTTAATGCATGTGCTTAAAGTGTCATCCAAGATTAGCCTGTGGTTTCCACAAAAACATTTATATAAGGTCATCACAAAAGATAATGTTTGTTGGCAAAATATAAGGCTCATTCTGGGAAAAATGGGCTTAATGCATCTGCATAAAGTGTCATCCCAGATTAGCCTGTGCAGTCAACACATGCTAATCAAGGACGACATATTCTGCGTTTTTTGTATTTTAAGTTTAAAGGAAGGTTTTTCTTAGCAAAAATCCAGTCTATGCAGAAAGTTTCATCCCTGATTAGCCTGTGTGTCATGGACACATATCCATACATACCACCCATACACAGGAAGTGACCCCATGCGTTCAGGCCTGGCTTTGGAGAGAGAGCCTGTTGTTCAGCTGTGCACCAATCTGTAATTGTACGGGGTCCTGTAGGAAACAGCTAAAAAGTACTGGAATTTTATCTTTTTTTTTAATTGATCCTACACACACAAAAATGCATTTTAGTCGTAGTAGTGTGGTCATTAAGTTAACCTTTTCCTGGCCTTACTGAGTACATATACTTCTGCCAGTAACAGACAATTGCCGTACTAGAATCAGAGAGAGAATGGCCATAGAAATTATTTCATGACCATTAAATTATTAAATTTAAAAGTTATGAGGCTGACTCAATCCGAAAGCAAAATATGGCTCTTTTTTTTCAAAATACTTAGAAGAAAACAACATCTAGTCAAACAATAATTTGTAACCATTGTTACATAGAATATCCCCCAATGCCACAAGTCCATGAAGCATGATGTTATATAATGTCTAAGTTTTGTAATTTTTAGAGTATTATGATACAAATTGTACATGCACAACCACGTATGAGATTAAACAATACCTGAAAGTTTGAATGCTTAACGTTGAATTGTAAGTGAACGCCCACAGACATATGAAAAGAGAGACAGACGTCTGTCCAAGGTGATTCCTATATACCCCAATTAGCCGGGGGCAATAATTAATTAATATCTTCACTTCATATTCTCACTCCAGGGGCATATTTGTAAACTGAAAGCCTGGACAGGTGATTAATTTCAATTTATGTAAAAATATATTAAATTTTGTTACCTAATATTAAATGAAATGCAGATAATTTTTATAAAATGTTGACTGCATTTCAATAATTGTTTTATTTAAATAAAACATCAGTATTTTGTATAATTTATGCAAGGGGTTTATATACAAGTGAAAACAAACAAAAAGATATGAAAATATGCCCTTACCCCCTATGGTTAAAACTGATATCAAATCAACTCTAATATGCATTTTATTAACTCAGTTTGAACAGTCAAAAACCGCAAAATTCCTGATTGGTAATAAGAACTTTTCTCCAAAAAGGTCAGAAAAAAGCTGATGTAATGTGAACTAAATGTGCAACTCTAAACTCTTTAAAAACTGGGCTAAATGCATAAGTGTAGAGTTGTTCCAGAATTGCATGTACAGTCTGCACAAGCTAATCAGCCACGACACTTTCAGCTTTTATGGAATTCTTTGTTTTAAGGTACATTCGGAAAGTGTGGTCACAAATTAGCTTGGGCAGACTTAACACGCTTTCGTGGGTAAAACACTTTAGGCACATGCATTAAGCCCTGTTTTCCCAGAGTGCAGCTGAAATACTTCCTGTTTTTGTTGCTGCTGCTGCTGCGACAGGGCCATAGACAGAGATTGTGTGAGTCTTGACGCCAAAGTCACCGCCCTGAACAGGGAATGTAGGCCAACACTGCTCCTCAGGCACAATATTAGAGAGCAACATATGGATGTCAGTCACGTTAACAGACGAGTCACTCAGCGTCTGCTCTATCTGTGGATCAGATTGTTTCACCTCGAGCGACTCATCGGGACAGGAGTGGAACTCACCAAGGCTCAGCTATTGGAAGTGCTGATGTAGCCGCCTTGCGAGAAGATGTTCATAAGTGACGTGCTGAATTTCTTAAGCGAGTTTTAGTATATGTGCGAAATGATTCAACGATGTTCGTCTTGTTGGCTTATAATTTTATCTGAAAAGGAAATGGAACGTTAACCATAAAAATTGTTTTTAGTGACAAATGAATAAGCCTTGAATATGATTACTGCTACACCTTTCTTAACATCTACAATGTGTTTTTTCCGCAAATTAGCACTCACAATAGCATTGTAATAATGAATAACATGCACACACTTATTAAATTGAAATGTTTGGGGCTTAAAACAGCAAGGAATACATGGAAAAGTACAGTATGTAGCAAGGTGTTATAATTATATATATATATTTTTTGAAACCGGCATAACTTCAGAAATTTAAATGTGAGACTATACCACTTTAGTTGTCACTGTGACACAATACAACTGTTTCTGAACAAATACTTAAAAAATTTATAATTAGTGCTATAAATATTAATTTCACTTATGACAATGTTAAACTTAAACGTTTTGGAACCTATTAAATATAAATAATTTTTTTCAAGCAAATCTTTAATTGGGAACTTAAGACAGTAATTATGGGAAAAATATGGAATAGACTTTTTGATATTAGGAATGGTGCTGAATTTTTGCCCCAACTTTTACAAAGTAAATAACACTGTAAGGTCTCACCTGAAGCTTAAGAAGCAGAGATGACCTTCGAGCCTCGCTGATAACGCTTAATGCCAACGTTGGGTTGAGAGTCGAAGAGCAAACTGGATGACACATCAAAACTGCTGTCATTTTTCAACGCCTTCTTTATCGTCAAATCAATGTGAGGCTGTTTGGTCTTGAAGTGGTTAGTAACACACTCTGATCGGTTCACCTTTAGCACCTTGTTGCAGATGGAATTCCCACCTGAGGCATGCCCCAGGGATGTACCATGCTTGACTCTTCACAACGAAGTTGGTACTGCCTTTCTTTGTTAGCAACTGCGTCAAAAATAAATGCATTCTCTTTGGACAGTTTGGACACCTGAGAGGACAAACCTGGACTGTCCCTTAAGTTTAGACCATCCAGGAGTATCCCCGGTGGAAAGCTTACGCTTCTGACTTAAACTCTTCAAACATTCCCGTGATTTTCTCCTTTTCCTTTCTGCAGGTCTGTTTGTCCCAAAAAGAATGGAATGAGTTATCCAGCTTTGTATTTTTTCGTAATATTCAATTTAATGTCAAACAGCGAGAGCTGACTGTTAGTGTTACCATAACAGCTGCAATAACTTCTTATGTCTGTAACACTTCTACCAGCTCCGACACTTGAGTCTATCAAACCAATCAGGGCCCAAGTGCAGACTCAACACGGACATTGCGCTTGTTGAGAAAAATGTGCAAACACTCTATGTGCTCAGAAATTGCTATGGGATGGAATTGTTAGACAATGCTGACTCTTTGATGCCGGAGGTCAAATGGGAGGAGCTAGGGGTCAGGGGAGGGGTCGTGCTGGACTGGGGCTCCAGCGGGCCCGACTTGTGTCGTTGCCGTACCAACTCTATATCAAGGCTGGTGCTCTTCTGAAAACATGGGTAATATGAACTAGTAAAACAGGTTTATATTACAATCTATAACAAAATATGCCTCTTGATAGGATGTGAAGGATTTCAGCGGCAAAACTTCAGTCTCATGAGTTTTGAATCTGGAATTTCACTGGTTCCTTGTCCGAAATAGCATGACATTTGATTCAGTCAAACCATTTGATACTCAAACATCTAAATTGTTGGTCAATACTATATTAACCTGTCAATTCATAATTTATATTTTTAACTTGCAGATTGCAGATGTAATTTTAAAAACCAATATGCATCTCATTAATATTATAAGGTGTTTTCCCAGATTAGCAAGTCCACATGATCAGGGAGGACAATGTCCGACTAGACTGGATTTTCATAAAGAGGAGACTTCCTTTCAAAGAGGAAAGTTTTGTCCCTGATTATCCTGAGCGGACTGCACAGGCTAATCTGGGACAACAATTTAAGCACATGTGTTTAGCCCTATTTTCTCAGAGCGCGGCTTATTTAGCTTTTTAGCCACTTCTTTCCTGCATAACAATAAAAATATCAGGGACCATCAACTTGTTAAAACTCTAATATGTTTAAATGGTACTCGTTCTATTAAGAACTTTTCTTTTATAATGCCCTCACTGATGTTTTACTGTACATTTATGTTTCAATAAATTGGAGGCAAAAAGTTAACATTAATGTCTTCTCAAAGTTAAAAAAACACAAACAAAATTTTACCATACCAGATCCTTGATTGTTAAATTCTGATTAAATTCACAAAAGAAAAACATTCAAAAGTAAATTAATATGTAACGAAAGTTGAAGACAAAATTAGACCGCAACTAAAGAGAAACAACTCACTGCTGATGCAAATCTTCAGTTACTTCCTTTGTTATTGTAGGCTAAATAAATAAAAAGCAACTTAAGGAAACAACTCACTGCTGGTGCAAATCTTCAGTTTTCTTCCTTTTTATTGTCCGTTAAATTAATTAAACAGCAATTAAAGGGGAACAACTCACTGCAGGTGCAGATCTTCAGTTCTCTCCCTTGTTAGTGTCAGCTAAAATGCAATCCCCAGACATGGAACGGCCACATACCCCGACATCATTGTCCGTTAAATTAATTAAACAGCAATTAAAGGGGAACAACTCACTGCAGGTGCAGATCTTCAGTTCTCTCCCTTGTTAGTGTCAGCTAAAATGCAATCCCCAGACATGGAACGGCCACATACCCCGACATCACTGGACTTTGATACGGTCGAGCCTTTCACCAGACAGTTGTATTCTTTGCTGAGCAGTAGCTGTAACATGGAGCAAACCAATATGGAATATGGAAGCCCAGTTAGTCTTTTGAACTAGAACGTTAGTAATACACCAGCAATATTTTTTCCCAATTGTTTAAAGTACCTGAACCACACCAATTGGGAATAATAAGCGTGATAATACCTGACAACTGGACAATTTGCAGTGTGAAATAATCTTCAAATTGGGAATTATGGGTCTTTTTAATTTCATGGAACTTAATTTCACAAATCCATCAACATATTCTTTTACATGTGTTTTTAGTGAAATGTTCAATTTCAGTGCTCATTTTATTAGTCCAATAGCATACAAGAAGGTGCCTTTTACGTGTACTTTAAAAAGAAGAAAACACATGACTGTTCACATACACCTGGGAGTAAAATTCTAAGTAAAAGGCCACTTAACATGAACAACTACCAGCTAACACAACTAGTTTGCCCATACTGTGAATATGCCCAAAACTCCACATTTTCACAGTCACTAATCCCATGGCACCGGTTTTTCCAAGTAATTTGCAAACATTAATTTGGTTTGATATGTTCAGTTGAGGAAAAATTTAAAAATGTTTCAGTTTAAAAATAACCAAAATCCCACAAACACAAATCAAATCACAGGGCTTGTTTTGTCTCATCCTTGTGAAGGGGCTGTGGCCCCCTCAGTATGTGAAAAAATGAGTCTCAAACTTTTCAAAATTGTGAACAAATGAGTAACAAACTGTTCAAAATTGTCAAAAAATGAGTCGCAAACTTTTTAAAATTATGAACAAATGAGTCATGAATTCTTCAAAATTGTAAAAAAAAAAAATTGAGTAACAAACTTTTTTAAATTGTGAACATTTGAGTCGTCAAATTCTCAAATTTGTGAAAAACAGCCATTATGTATGAAAGAAAAAAAGCTCTAAATGATCATGTCCCTTCCAGACAGGAAACTATTAAAACAAGGGCTGTTTGTAAAACATGCATGCCCCCCATATGGGCTGTCAGTTGTAGTGGCAGTCATTATGTGAATACGTTTTTTGTCACTGTGACCTTGACCTTTAACCAAGTGACCTGAAAATTGTTAGGGGTCATCTGCTAGTCATGATCAATGAACCTATGAAGTTTCATGATCCTAGGCGTAAGCATTCATGAGTTATCATCTGGAAACCATTTTATTTTTTCGAGTCACTGTGACCTTAACCTTTGACCTAGTGACCTGAAAATCAATAGGGGTCATCTGCCAGTCATTATCAATGTACCTATGAAGTTTCATGATCCTAGGCGTAAGCATTTTTGAGTTATCCGGAAACCATTTTACTGTTTTGAGTCACTGTGACCTTGACCTCTAATTATTCTTGAGTTATCATCAGGAAACCATTTTACTGTTTCAAGTCACTGTGACCTTGACCTTTGACCTAGTGACCTGAAAATTATTAGGGGTCATCTGCTAGTCATGATCAATGAACCTATGTGTAAGCATTCTTGAGTTATCATCCGGAAACCATTTTACTATTTCGAGTCACTGTGACCTTGACCTTTGACCTAGTGACCTGAAAATCAATAGGGGTCATCTGCCAGTCATTATCAATGTACCTATGAAGTTTCATGATCATAGGCGTAAGCATTTTGAGTTATCATCCGGAAACCATTTTACTGTTTTGAGTCACTGACCTTGACCTTTGACCTAGTGACCTGAAAATCAATAGGGGTCATCTGCCAGTCATGATCAACGTACCTATGAAGTTTCATGATCCTAGGCCTAAGCGTTCTTGAGTTATCATCCTGAAACCATCTGGTGAACGGACCGACCGCCAACCTACAGACCGACCGACATGTGCAAAACAATATACCCCCTCTTCTTCGAAGGGGGGCATAAAAATGTGCTGACTGACACAAAAAATTGGGTCCCCATCAATCAGATATATGTTGACATAACATTTTGGAGTTTTCAAAAAATTATTTTTTTGTGGACACGTAAATTCCTGATTCTGGTGTTATGTGTTTGAATTGAATTCATGCATCAGTAAACCCACAAATTCAACAATAATTAATGTCCCACAAATAATAACGATTTTACAGTTTATAAAGTGTTTGCAATGCTTTATTTAAAAAAAATTTCACTATACATCAATAGTTTCTCAACATACGTTTTTTATTGTATTCTTGCATTTTTTTCTTTTTTATTTATTTAAATAAATTAAGATTCCACAATCAAATAAGACTACGTTTACTAGCTTGACTACCCATTTACAGTAAGTAATAAATATCATACATTCCTAATATAAGTTTTGTTCAACAATTGTTTTTAATTTGCATGTATATGTACATCATTGTCTCATATTTGTTCTCATCAGAATTTATAAATACCCCTCTACAACAGATTTGAAGCAGACTTAACTTAAGCCCTGTTCTGGCAAAACTGGGCTTAATGCATGTGTATAGTGTTGTCCCAAATTAGCCCGTGCAGTCCTCACAGGCTTGCCTGGGACAAAGCTTTCCATCAAGACTTTATTTTTGTTCAGAAGAAATCCCTTTAAACGAAAATTTCCTAAAAGCGTAAACTATCATACTTGAATTTCAAAAGTCTGTGTGCACACTGCATAGGCTTACCAGTGGATTGCACTAACAATGCATTAAGCCCCATTTTCCAAAAACAATGCTCACATTATATAACCTTGTACAACTCTGTAACAGATTGTAGACTGTCTTGCTCTGAGAAAACAGGGCTTAATAAATGTTGCCCTAAGTGTCTTCCTAGATTAGCATGTGCAGCCACACAGGCTTATCATGGAATTTCTGCATAGATGGAATTGTTATTTAGAAGAAACTTCGTTTAAATTAAAAAATCCATAAAAGGGAAATGTGTTGTCCTTGATTTGTCTTTGCAAACTGCACAGGCTAATCTGGGACAACACTTTACACACATTCATTAAGTCCTGTTTTCCCATGCAACCTTACATTGTTGCAATTGCATGCATGAAAACTAACTCTAAAGCTTTTATTACACTGTTCTGGGAATGAGGCCGTGGTCCTTCTTATTGAGAACAAATGCATTCCATGGAATTATATTTATAAGCTTAATTAAATATCTCACAACTTTATAAAAACTCAAGGCCTTATGAGGATAACAGAAATTCTCCGGGTGTTGTGTAACTGAGGTTCCTGTATGATAAGTTGGAAAGCATCGAGCTGAAGAAGAGTTTGAGTTATTGATCCTCAAGTAAAACAAGTCCTGCTGTAAACATGATATACACAATAAAAGACGCCATTTTATGTTTTGTTAAATCATATCATTCTTGTCAATTTCATCTTTAACATTCTTAATACACAGGTTACACTGTATACCATTATTATTTGAGGGACATTATTTTTGTTGATTTTAAGGGTTCACTGATCCACAAAGTTATCACACACAGAAAAATAACTGACACAAATTCATCATTTATTTTTCTGAACTGAAAAATCCACAAAATAAACTAATGTGTCGGTAAGTCTTTTTGACCACGAAATTTCGGATGAATATATATATGAGTTTACACTATACAAACAAGTAAAGAGGATATTTTATCTTAAGTAAATTCATACTTTTCTTTTCCACCTCATCTTTTTTGCATTCTCAATACATTAAGCAGGTCTTTTCCTGGCGTATTTATGGGTATGTGAAACTGACCCATACGCAAAGCGTTTTTCTTTCTTTAACAAGGGCTGTTTGTAAAACATGCATGCCCCAAATATGGGCTGTCAGTTGTAGTGGCAGCCATGGTGTTAATACGTTTTTTGTCACTGTGACCTTGACCTTTGACCGAGTGACCTGAAAATCAATAGGGATCATCTGCCAGTCATGATCAAGGTATGAAGTTTGATGATCCTAGGCCTAGGAGTATTCTTGAGACATCATTCGGAAACAATTTTACTGTGTCGAGTCACCGTGACCTTTGACCTTGTGACCTGAAAATCAGTAGGGGTCATCTGCGAGTCATGATCAATGTACCTATGAAGTTTCATGATTCTAGGAGTAAGCAGTCTTGAGTTATCATCCCTAAACCATTTTTTCTGTGTCCGAGTCACCGTGACCTTGACCTTTAACCTAGTGACCTGAAAGTCAATAGGGGTCATCTGTGAGTCATGATCAATGTACCTATGAAGTTTCATGATCCTAGGCAAAAGCATTCTTGAGTTATCATCCGGAAACCATTTTACTGTTTCGGGTCACTGTGACCTTGACCTTTGACCTAGTGACCTAAAAATAAATAGGGGTCATCTGCCAGTCATGGTCAATATACCTATGAAGTTTCATGATCCTAGGCCTAATTATTCTTGAGTTAACATCAGGAAACCATTTTACTGTTTCGAGTCACTGTGACCTTGACCTTTCACCTAGTGACCTGAAAATTTAAAGGAGTCATCTGCCAGTCATGATCAATGTACCTATGAAGTTTCATAATCTTAGGCATAAGCATGCTTGAGTGATCATCTGGAAACCATTTTACTATTTCGAGTCACTGTGACCTTGACCTTTGACCTGAAAATCAATAGGGGTCATCTGCCAGTCATGATAATTGTTCCTATGAAGTTTCATGATCTTAGGCGTAAGCATTCTTGAGTTATCATCCGGAAATCATTTTACTATTTCGAGTCACTGTGACCTTGACCTTTGACCTAGTGATCTGAAAATCAATAGGGGTCATCTGCCAGTCGTGATCAATGTACCTATGAAGTTTCATGATCCTAGGCCTTAGCGTTCTTTAGTTATCATCAGGACACTATCTGGTGGACGGACATAAGGACCGACAGGCTGACATGTGCAAAACAATATACCCCCTCTTCTTCAAAAGGGGGGCACAATAAGTGCCTTATGATTAATATGTCTCAATTATATTTCAACAAGGGACAAAATTGTCACAAAACCAGGTTTTCATTGTGAAAAAAAATCTGATTAAGGGAGACAACTGAAACTGAACTTTTGAAATGAACAAACAAAATTAACCCCCTTTGTAAGTTTGTTTCAAAATAAATCTATTTTAATTTGTGGTGACCTTGATATTGGAGATATTGACATGATTCTTTCGTGCGACACACCGTCCCATGATGGTGAACAAATGTGCCAAATAATTGTAAAATCTCACAATGAATGACATAGTTATGGCCCAGACAAGCTCATTTATTGCCAATTTTGACCTTTGAACTTAAAGTGTGACCTTGACATTGGAGATATCGACGTAATTATTTCGCGCGACACACCGTCCAATGATGGTGAACAAATGTGCCAAATGATTTTAAAATATGACAATGAACGACATAGTTATGGCCCGGACAAGCTTGTTCCGCCAGCCCGCCAGCCCGCCAGCCAGCCCGCCAGCCAGCCAGCCAGCCCGCCCGCATTCGCCAATCTAATAACCAGTTTTTTTCTTCGGAAAACCTGGTTAATAAGATCTAAAAAAAAGTATATTACTAGCATAATATGATTTTATAGTTTTAATTTTAAGTATTAGAAATAGTTATATTAAATTTGTTTTTCTGAAATCAATGTACTTTTCGCATGAAAAAAATAAAAATCCCAAAATTGCATTTTTTCCCAAATTGGCCATGAAAAGGCCTGATAATTAAAACATCTTTGTTACCTTCTGTGTATTCAGGTCATCCTTGTCCACCACATCCTCAGCATTCTTGTCCTGACTCAGCAGCGACTGGAGCAGCAAAATAGCTTGATGTTTTTCTTGTATGTATATTTAGGACTCACACAAATTTATATAAATGTAATGAAAATCAATAACAGATGTTCAACAGCATAAAATATGGAAAATTAATAAATCTCACATCAAGTGTTACCTTTCTGTTAACATTGCGTAAAATATCAATATATACTCCTCCAAAGATTACTTTAACAATATTTTATTTAAAAAATATTCATCCATATACATTTCTTAGATGGCATGGTGTTTATAGAAATGAAAGTCTAAAAATAGCCTCAGTTGCTATGTACATGAGCATCTATGTACAAATATGAAATTTTCAGTTAAAATGCTTTGTTTTTTCATGCACAGTTTACAAGAACTAAATTTTAGGACCATAATGACACAAACTTTATGACAACATAACATAATATGCATTAGATCTTATGTTCTAACAAAAACCCTCACATTGTATAATCAGATAACAATATGTTCACATAAATTATTTGTATCTTTAACTACACACACAATGTTGTATTGTAACATCACACACTACTATGTTCGTATGCTAAACAACACATTGTAATTAAAATACTAATCACTTATTACAACAACTAATACATACATGTACACACTATTCCACTCTGAACACCAGGATGGTGTCGTCCCACCCCTGTCCCACAATGATGGAGGATGTGGTGCTGCAGTAGCAGACTGACCGTGGGTACCTCACTCCATCCTCCAGAGTAGCCAGCGTAGCCAGCTTACTCTCTCCCTCCCAGCCCACCTGTAGTACAGTGTTGGGCCAGCGTCCACAGACCAGCACCTGGCCTGCAGGGGTCACATGTAGACCACGTGTCCACTCTAGTGCTGTGTCTGAGTATGTAGCCAGGTGTGTGCCATCCCTGGCCAGGGTGTGAAGCTTGTCCCAGTAGCTGGTGATGTACAGCCTGTCTCCTGTGGGACTCACAGCACACTTGTCTACTGCAAAACAGAGTAACATCAAGATATTGAATTACTGTCAATGTTAAATAATCTTATTAAACATACTGCAGTGATATTGTATTACGCATATGTTGCTATAAAGAGGCCTTTACACATCTAAAATATATGCATACATTTCAATGATTCAATAGTTAAGCATGACAATAAACTTCAGTAGCAGAGCTATTGTGTTAACGTTTGACATGTTGAAATGCGACTAGTGAGTAAGATATGAATTGAAGCAAAATTACACAGTCTATTCGATTGAAACAATTGCACATACAGAAACAATTGCACAGTTCAATCAACATGTTTATACCATGTTACTATGTGCAGCATGAATAGATTTTCCACACATGTATACATGTGATAACTATGTACTGAAATTAGTGAAATTGACCAAAGCAGACATAATTCATGTGCTGTGTTACAACGTTATTTGTGTTTTTCAAGTGTTTATAACAGGAAAAATAATATTCAAAACAACAGTTATTGACACTTTTCTAGCTAGTTAGATACAAAACCAATTTCAACAGCAAAATGTTTAAATGAACATACTACTATAATTACAATGAAATTAATACATACATTTGAACACTTCATAAAAGAATACAACCACAAGAGTACCTATGCTATAAGGCGTTATGAAATTATTCAATTTAACAAACATATTGTACATGTACAATCATTTAAAAACCACAAAATTAAGACAGGGTCAGAAAGTGTCTCTTTCCCAGGAACACAGTTTCTATTTATAGACATGTCATGTAGTGACAGTCAAAGTACTTCATTACTCATGTTTATAAATCAATATTTCTGAATCTAATTGTTTTGGCTACAATGCACTGTAGCATTCAAAGGGCACATATGAATTATAGAACAAATATTTTATAATACATCAGCGGGTTTTCTGCTATGACATCTGAATTTTATTTTATTTTCATCTCACAAAGTATATAACTATAATTTATATGATTTAAAAAAAAAAAAAAAAGATCAAACCTTATGGGTCAATATTTGTTGATTAAAAAAATAAATCCCAATTCGGTTCATTAAGTGGATAAAACTTTCCAAATTTGTCATTGTATGGATTTAAAACAAGAGCACAGCATAACAGGTGCCAACGCTCGGCTGCGAAAGCTTGTCAGATTTTTTTTAGAGGTCACAGTGACCTTGACCTTTGACCTAGTGACCCAACATTTGGTGTGGCGTGTAGAACTCATCAAGGTTCATCTACATATGAAGTTTCAAAGTTGTAGGTAACAGCACTTTGATTTAAGAGCCTATATTAAAGTTTATATTAAAGGTCACAGTGAGCTTTGACTTAGTGACACAAAAATGGGTGTGGCGCGTAGAATACATCAAGGTGCATGTACATTTGAAGTGTCAAAGTTGTAGGTGGAAGCACTTTAATTTTAGAGCCAATGTTAAGGTTTAAGCACAACGCCTACAAAGAATGTTAAGGTTTATGTTAAAGTTTTATATTATAGGTCACAGTGACCTTGACCTTTGACCTAGTGACCCAAAAATGGGAGTGGCGTGTAGAACTCATCAAGGTGCATCTACATATGAAGTTTCAAAGTTGTAGGTGGAAGCACTTTGATTTTAGAGCCTATGTTAAAGTTTTATATAAGAGGTCATAGTGACCTTGACCTTTGACCTAGTGACCCCAAAATGGGTGTGGCGTGTAGAACTCATCAAGGTGCATCTACATATGAAGTTTCAAAGTTGTAGGTGGAAGCACTTTGATTTTAGAGCCAATGTTAAGGTTTTAGCCAACGCCTACAACAGACGACGAGCTGGCTATGACAATACCTCGGGTATTCTCTGAAAACAGCCGAGCTAATAACAAAATTCGACTAGACTCCTTTTTCCATAATGGCTAGAAAAATCCCTGTACATATTACAAATGTTATCAGGATGGATTCACCATGATTCTTACCTGTATATTCAAATGACCTATAGAGACTGCAGACCTGTTTGCCATTCAGTGTGTATTTGTACAGTTCTTCACTAGAGATGACAAAAAGGACTCCTTGGTGATGGTCAATACCTCTACAATCATGTTGTAACTGAAACTTCCTGCCAGGAACAAGTTTTTCCTGGTTGACAGTGATAAACTGGACCTCATGTATCTGGCTATCATGGTCATTCACAGCCACTGCAACCTCACTGGGTGTGATCAAACAAATGTCAACTGGCTCAGCATTCACATCCCAGTGACTCACCACCTGGTACTGCTGGTTCAGCAGCTTGACATTCTCATTATTCCAGTCTACAACCAGTACCTGCCCATCGGGAAGAACACATATGCCTCTCATAATACATACAACTTTATCACTTGGTATTCTCACATTGTGCTTAGTAATACTCTGGACATTAAACACCTTGCCTGACTTTCCTAGCAGAGTTAATGCCTGCTGTATTATATGCTTACATTTTATGCTGGCTATAAGGCAGAGCTCCTTATTATCTCCAATTTTCTGAACAAATTCATGGAAATGTGACAAGTCATTGTGAAGACTGGTGCATTTATGAATAGAACTTGTAACTGACTCTTTTATGCTGATAACTTCATCTTTCATCTCGTTAAGTTCCTTCGCAGTAATATTATCAAATTCATTCATGATAGAGAGAACACTCCTACACATCTCTTCTTTTAAATATTGCTCATTTCCGCCTGATGTACCCACAGAATTATTATCACATTCATCTATATAAGTATTTAAATTGCCACACATTTGCTCTATCATAACTTCCCTATGTTCCTTGTATGTTTTCTGCAATGACTCAATGCTGGCCTCCTGACTGATATGAAGGCTTTTGATTTCTCCCAGAACAGTTTTGAGCTCCACTGACAGTCCCTGTAGGTCTGTGGGCTGAGTGTTGGTCAGCTCATTAATTGGAGTCACTCTACTGCACTGGCTGAAATAATACAATGTCATGAAAATACCTAAGATTAGAATAGTAAGCGATATTATGTAATACTTCAAACAAGTATAAAGTTTAAAATAAAACAAACATGACAAAAAGAACTCTTTTCTTAGGCTTAATATGGGGGTATACAGATTTGCCCTTTTCCCTGTCTTTTTTCAACATACCCAGAGTTATGGCCACTGTTTAGTAAATAAATCACATATAAAATTGTGTTGTGAGTTACTCAAAGAGTACAGCTGATAGTGGGATGAAATATTCTAAAAGTATTACCCACCATGTGAAATTTCTTCTCACATAAGAAGAGTCATGTCCCTTTAACCAAACAATCATATTTCTTTCAATAGTGAGAACCATACCTCAAAAAGGATTGTTGCTAGAGGTATACGTCTACAGTAACATATTAATTGTCAGGTACACTCTTGCAACTCCATATTTTTGTTCACATTTTTTTGTTACATTTGTGCAGTTGTGGAACAAATTAGATTGTAGAGCTATCCATGTACTAAGAACACATTTCTAGTTGTTTACATTGTTTTCACTTTTAATATTGCAAACCTTGACCACACTATAAATAATAACTCATGCAAGAAAAGATCATTGATGCCACCCCACACAAAGCAGGCATGACTTATAATTAATATCTATGCTCAAACATTTTTAAATAAGCCGGCAATGAAAATCAATATATAGTTCACAAACACCTGTCATAAGTGGATTCAAATTCAATGACTGAAAGATTTTATAATGGCAGTACTGTAATATATATAGAGAATATTATGTGAGTTTTGGATAAAGATCAAGTTTACGATCATTGTTATACTATCGATTTTCATCTGATAATAGGGTAAATGTAGCATGTCCAATATTCCTGCAGTGTTTTATCATAATCTGCTTCAACAATTGTTATAATGGGTAATACAGGTACTGAAACTGACTACTACACCTTTATAATTTCATGATATAAGCTTACGTGACCTTTGACCTATGGACCTTCACATGGATTTACATCTGAATCTTCCTCGATGTAAACATAAAACATGTTGCATGGATGTAAGTCAAAGCATTCGACCCTAGATATCATGTGGAAACAATTGGTCTACGGACCAACTGATAAAGGACAGATGCAAAGCAAAATAACCCCGCAAATCATTCTTACAGGAAGTCCTCTATTTATTAATTAAGTCTTAGTATAAACAATCTAAGACTATAGCCTGTAATGAGCGGCTTATGGCAATTGCAACCTGGTCTACTATCTCACAATATGTTTTAATGTTATTTAACCTATTGTGATTATTTTGCATTTGTTGTTGTCACACGATCTATTCGTGGAAAAGTAAAGACGCCATTGTAAAATATTTATAAGGAGGCTCCAAGAGAAAGGTCTATTGTTTATTTATATGTGATATTAAAATGTCATAAAGTAGCAAGCCTAGAGTCAATGATTTTTTAAAATATTGGGCTGTATGTGTAATATTTTCACTTTACTTTATCCTACACAAAATTAGAAAACAACAATTAAAAAAAAAATAATATTTTTTCTCATTATTTGAAAAATAAATAGTTAAATGGCAGCAAAGCAAGAGCCAATCGCTGTTCATGAGCTATTTTCACATTTAAATGTTAATTTCCCAAAGTTAATGAATTCCAACTCACAAAACACGTTCATGATTATATAACACATATTTTTTACAGTAACGTGTACTTAATATTGAACAGAGTGGATTGCACATTTTTCACAAATATACACAGACCAATGTCTATTAAGGAAAAAAAGTTGGAAAATAATATTCATATTCAAATGAATTATACCCAGAGGGGGGTAAAAAGTGGGGTGTGGTAATTTATTAGATGATGTTTAAAAAAAATGGGGGGGGGGTAGGGGGTGGGGGTGAGAGGGGGGTATAATGAGGTGTGGGGTAATTTACTAGATGATGTTAAAAAAATTGGGGGGGAGGTTGGGGGGGGGAAGGGATTCTGGGTAGGGGCGTGGGGAATTGTTTGGGTGGAATCCATTGTGGTATTCAGGTAAGTGTTTGTTTGTCAAAGTAATAATAAAATGTGATCATAAATAAAGAAGTTACGGCAAATTAAGCAAAATGTTCAATTATCTAAGTGTAAAAGAGGCCATAATAATGGAAAAATGCTTGATACAGTGGTCTGCTTTTGTTTATAGGTTGGGGTCATGTTGGTAAACAAGAATGCAACATATAAAAGCAATATGTCAAAGGATATAGGAAATATTTTGGGTTAATTTAAAGTACGCAAACTTTAACATAGATTTATCAATAATATGCATATACTAAGTATAAAAGGGGCAATAATTATGTAAAATGCTTGATACAGTGGTCTGCTCTTGTTTATAAGTTGGGGTGATGTTACTAAAGAAGTATGCAAAATATGAAAGCAATATGTCAAGGGACAATGAAAATAAATGGGGTTGTACGAAAACTTAAACATTTGCTGCATATGCTAAGTGGAAAAGATGCCATCATTATTACAAAATGCTTGATAGAGTTATCTGCTCTTGTTTATAGATTGGGGTCATGATGGTAAACAAGTATGCAAAATATGAAAGCGATATGTCAAGGGACATTGAAAATATTCGAGGTAGTTCGCAAACTTTAACATTTGCTGCATATTCTTAGTGGAAAAGGGGCCATAATTATGACAAAATGCTTGATAGAGTTGTCTGCTCTTGTTTATAGGTTGGGGTCATGATGGTTAACAAGTATGCCAAATATGAAAACAATATGTCAAGGCACAATGAAAATATTTGGGGTAGTACAAAAACTTTAACATTTGCACGCTTACGCTAACGCAGACGCTAACGCCGGGGTTAGTAGGATAGCTCCACTATATATATTTTATATATTATAGTCGAGCTAAAAACAATAATGGAAAATATATGAACGCTTTTTATTGGCTTAATACAGGGGTATATAGATTTGCACTCTTCCAACCATCCGCGTGACTTTTCTGTCGTATATAACTCAACACGTATTCCTGAATTTTACGAGTACAGTAACCAGGCATGGGAGCTTGCGCACCTCTATATTTTCGTTTTTTTTTTTTTTCATTATCCCCACGCTTTTTGAAAAGCATGGGGATGTTGTGCTTATCTCCACCGTCCACCTGTCCGTCCGTCTGTCTGTCCGTCCTGGCCAATATCTCCTCCTACACTATAAGCACTAGAACCTTGAAACTTACACACATGGTAGCTATGAGCATATGTGCAACCGTGCACTATTTGGAATTTTGATCTGACCCCTGGGTCAAAAGTTATGGGGGTTTGGGCGGGCGGGTCAGAGATTTTTTTACATTTATAAATTTCCAATGCTTATTGGAATGGGTTAAATAAACCATGCATTGGCTAATTTGCTTAAATATCATATTGAAAATTATTCAGCTTAAAGGATACATAATACAAATTAATGGTTGTGGATATTTGAGCATGTCTATTTCACGCAAAGGAATTTTCTTTAAGGAGTATCTCATTTGCTGAGCTATTTAAAATTTTGTGCGTAATATTGATAAGTTTTAAAACATCATAGAAACTTGTTCAACCAAAGAACATTAATTTGTTTTCCATAAAGCTGTTTAAATTGTTTAAGAACTAAAGGATTACAGTAGCTTAAAGGGGTATAACAACAATATTTTTCACTTACCATAAAAATTATTTAAGCAATATATATTCTCTCTTTTCAAGCAGACATTTATAAAGGAACATCGTTATATTTATTTATTTTTTTAAACAAGAGGGCAAAGAATGGCATTGATCGCTCACCTTTGTAATGGGGCATGGCCAAATTTTGCCCCAGGGGCAGGTGTTGAACAGTTTTTTATCGAGGACCAAAAAAAATATCTGACATCACATACCACATTAAATGTGTGTGCTTTGTGTATGTTAAGTTGTTATGCTACGATATACATGTACACTATGAAATATTTCAGTGTAAACAACTACAGACATCTTTTTAGGAATGCAAAAATTACAGAAATGAAATTAATTTCAGACACAGTGAATACTCACACACACACAAGAACTCAGACATAGACTTACATGTACAGTGTGACTAATATGTGCCCTACTTCAGGGGCCTAAACATATCCCAGGGCTATATATAACAAGCATATTTGCCTTATTACACAATTCAAATTAAGTGGACCGAAACACAAAACTTAACCAAATTTTCAAGTATAAAGGGCCCATAATTCCGTCAAAATGCCAGTCAAAGTTACATAACTTTGCCTGCACAGTCCCTTTATGATAGTTAGTAAGTGTTGCAAGTATGAAAGCAATAGCTTTGATACATAAGGAAAAAAGTGGACCTAAACACAAGACTTAACCAAAATTTCAATTTCTAAGTATAAAAAGGGCACATAATTATGTCAAAATGCCAGTCAGAGTTACATAACTTTGCCTGCACAGTCCCCTTATGATATTTAGGCCAGGATTTTTTTATTATTTGTTTTATGGGAAATTTTCAAAAAAATTGAGTAGGGGGGGGATTAATAAAAATAAAAAGAAAAGCATGAAAAGTGAGCAGTCTACCAAAAAAATAAAAATAAAACTGTCTAAACCGAATATTTTTTTTAATGTGTTTTATATATCTCATTACACTGTTGTAGAAGCTTTTTCTAATAATAGTAAACATATTTTTATATATATTTATATGTAAAGGCACCTTTCGCATGTATTAATTAACTATATTGCTTCAATAGAGACTATTAAACACACCAGGGGGCCGTTTCTGGTACAATGCGTAACTTTACGGACGAAAATGTACGTACGTATAAAGTTACGTACGCTTTTCTGAATGCGTAAGTGCGTTTCTATAAACCGAACGTAGCGTAAAACTTAGTTGCTATGTTTGAATAATCTCTAAACAGAAGTCTGGTGATTGCGCGGACCTTATAGAGAACATTTGAAGAAATTCATAAAGTAGATTTAATTTGCTTTCTCTAACAAACTTTTGGTAGACTAAAGTACCTTATAAAGAGCAAAGTTCTTTCCCTTGTTTGAGAAATTGCGATGAAAAAAGGGGTCAACTGTAAAAAAAGTTCAATCTTTTGATTATTTAAAAATTAAGTGTGGCCATTCTTTGTTGTGCTGGATATGCTCTTTGTTAAAACATAAGAGATGATTCTTACTGAAGCAAATCTTTCACGAAGGTTAGTCAGATATATTTCAAACTGGAATTGCTTGAGCAAACTGGATAAAAATGGATGGATAATACTGAGAAGACAGGAATGTGTATTGTAGCTTACACATCTGAATTGACAGAAACATAATCAAGGAGTTTCCTGACAGGAATTCAATTTACTGGAAGGGTATCTTTGATAATGTTTAGTGCATCACTGAATTACAAATGGAATGTCCTATAATGAGAAGAACATCAGCAATGGCCTCTGTAGAGAAGGTAGTATTTTTTTAAATTGTATTTACTGATCGATGATAATGTACAGTTAAGTACAGTATGGTTTTAGAAGAATTAACAAACTCTGTAGCTTGTATTCACTTGTTGCACTTCTAGATAATTTTATAACAATCAACATCATGTTTTTACCATGTTTATATTTATACTTGTGTGCAAAATATTAAAAAAAACAACAACTGATTTTTACTCACAAATTCATTTAAAATGAGAATCTTTTTTCTGTGATAAATTAACATTGTTCATGTATGCTTCTATTAATTTGAGACAATACGCATTTGCAATTATCATAAAGTATGCTTCTTCACATATATAATTATATTTTATTTTATGTTCAATATTTAAAAAAAAATGCATGGATTGGTAAAATATATGTCAGGGTATGTACCAGTTGTGAT